>NW_026558651.1:0-140845 GCF_026930045.1 Uloborus diversus | reverse complement strand
ATGGCATTGCTCAGAGAAGGTATTTTTCTTCTTTATTTTGTAAATGAACAAAAGGAAACTATTCTTCTGAATTCGCTGGAAAAGCAGCAGTAATTCCTGTCATCCGAATGTAAATACCAGCGCAGTACATTTCAGTTTCAAGTTCGTAAACTACTTGACGTCTTTTGTATTGATACATTGCCTTTACAATGGGTGACACACATCAAGCAGGTGTCATACTAACCCCATGTAGAAGAGAACATACGCCCTTCTTTTAGTACAGAAAAGACTTGCTTGGTTGCACTAACCAGGATTTGCATCAAAGAAAAGAAGAATGTTCTGGACGGGCAAAATAGTTTTTTTGTAAACAATGTGATAGCAAGTCAAACGGATTAGAAAGTCTATTGGGAATGAGAGGGTATTGGAATGCTCACTATTATCTCGCGGTAGCTCAGAAAGATTATCTTCATTCCCCATTTGATGTTTTTTACTTTCAGACGGTGAAAATTTACTTAAATTTCAATCATGTTTAAATATTAATCGGTGTGATATTCGTAAACTGCATCGAAACCATTAGAAAATCATTTCAAAAAGAACGAATGCTAATTTAATTGTGTATTGGACTTACGACTATTTTTAATGACCTCCGTTATATCGCGCTTTCGGATATATCGCTCTTTTTCTTTGTCCCCCGAAAAGCGCGATATAACGAGGGGTTACTGTATGCTTAAATTCGTGCTTTCGTTTCTAAGTGAATATTCCCTCGTTCTTTATACTTATTGCTATTTTACTTTAATGGGTAAGGAAGAAGCTCGATTTTTAATCACGTCAAAGTGATATGTTTTGAATTCTTTCAGTTAAAACAGAAAACGAAAGGAAGTAGCGATTGTTTCTTACATTTATTTCTGACCCAGGCAACGCCGGCTATTTTTGCTTGTATTAAAAATAAGTAAGGTCAAAAAAATTCTGAAAGGAAGTCTATGGCGAGCCTGCGTCCAGGAGACACCATATCACCTACAGCCTTGAAATGTTGTGCAAAATTACTTCGAGCCCCGGTGGTTTGCACTTGGAGTTTTATTTTTTTTAACTTTCGAATTCGTTTTTTTTTTCTTTTGTAATTAATTTTTTAAGCTTAAATTTCGCGTAAATTGCCTATCAAAGGGATGAAAATTACTTGCACGTATTAATATTAAATATCTTTGGAAAGGGTGGAATTTTCTGCGTTCTACGCAACTTTTTTCAATGCTCTAACTTAATTACAGCGGGAGTTATTTGCGTTTTTAGCTCGAATATTTTTGGCTTAGCTGAAATTAAGTGACCACTTTCTTCATTAAATTTATCAGTAAAAAGAACCAATTTTGGAACCTTCGCATCAAATTTCCAGCAATCATTCGTAATGTCGACTGAAGATAATCAGTTGTTTCAAAATGTCTTAAAATATATATTTCGCTTCGTAACAATGAACATATCAACGAGTCAAATGGTTTGCGGTTCCCTCAGAGCAGTAATTCCCAACCTACGGCCCGCGGGCCGTAGGTTGGGAATTACTGCTCTGAATCATTGTTCCATCCATCTCACGTTGAGTGCACGTTCCTTCTATTTTCATTTTTATTACTGCATTGTACGTAGTTAAACATTTTTAATAACCTCTACAAAACTTCCTCTTGCCCAAAATCAGTTTGGCCCTCACTCTGAGACTCCGATCCGTAGCTTCAGAAATGCAGACTCGGAGAAAAAGGAACGGACTTCGACTCCTCTAGAATTTTTCAGCCTTCGACTCCCAATTCTGACTTCTTTTACCCAAAATCAGTTCGACCCTCACTCTGAGACTCCGACTCCGTAGCTTCAGAAATACAGACTCGGAGAAAAAGGGACCAACTTCGACTCCTCCAGATTTTTTCAGCCTTCGACTCCCGACTCTGACTCTTTTGCCTCAAAATCAGGGGGGGGGGGGGCAGAAATACAAACTCGAAGGGAAAATGGCCGCCTTCGACCCAGAGAATTTTTAAGCCTTCGACTCCTTTACTCCAAAGCCCTGTATGTAGTTGGGATATAAACTAAGAACCAAAAGTGTGAAAACTTCGTGGGGAAAGAAGTTTAACTGTTACACAGAACATGTCAAATCTATGTAATTCACTTCTTATTTTCCCATTCTCCGGAAAAAAAAGGTTCCGTTTCCGTCGTCATTACAATCATTAATAACACAATCACCCGTTACGATTTTTCTTTCTCGTCTCGCATTCGTTCCACGGTCAAGGAAAAAAAATCGTGTTTCCACGCCATTATTGCGATTTTCTTTTTCCGACTTCCGGCTCTCGTTTGGAGTCGGGTTGAGGTGCAAACTGCCTGCACGGCTGACCGCATCGATGCTAAATTTGAATCTTCGTGCCGTTCTGCCCGTTGCGTGCGATCACAACCCCAAGTGACGATCATAAATCGGTTATTTACGGTTAGGTGTGTGGAATAAATAGCAGGGTTGGCAAAAGCTAGGTCGCTTCCATATTTTAACCAGAAAACTAAAATTCTGCCTCTTACACATCAACGGAAAGCAATGCGTTTTAAAAGTGTATAGTTAATGCTTACTTTTTCTAAAATCTGAGAACGGTTGACGGAGATTATACAGTCAGAGCTCTAGTGCAATTTTCTCGAATTAGACCCGTCATTTATGGGACTTGGATGGGGCAAGGTCCCTCCCCCGGCTTTTCGAAATGTAATCTTGCCATTCGTGTAGAATTTGTGGTGGTGTCTAGTGGTATTTCAGTTCTGTTCTTCGTCATTGTAAAAAGATAGCTCAAAAATAATCACAAACAGGTGACGTACTCAGAGGGTGCCTAAATCCCCAAGAGCAAGGGCGAAACCCCCCCCCCCCCCGAATCAGGAGCCCCACTACAAAAAAATATTTATTTGAATTTTTGGCATCTTGAATTCAAATTATGTTTTTCGCAATCACGAGCGTGTGTGTATGAATGCGCGTGTGTGTTTGTGTAGGCGCATGTGTGTGGGTGCGCGTGTGTGTGTATGTAATGTATGCATGTGTGCGTCTTGTGTATGCAGGACTGTGTGTGTACGCGCGTGTGTGTGTAGGTGTTCGTGTGTGTGTATGTAGGCATATGTGTCTGTGTGCAGGCATTAGAGTGTGTATGTATGTGTGTGTCTGTGCGCAGGCATGAGTGTGTGTATGTATGTGTGTGTGTGTGTGTCTGTGCGCAGGCATGAGTGTGTGTATGTGTGCATGTGTGTATGCGTGTGTGTGCGTGTGTGTATGCGATAGTGTGTGTGTAGTATATGGACGCAACCTGGAGACGGTTTTCGCAAGAGGAGCAGCATCGTGAGGCCGGTCGACGCGACGGTGGTGCTGGCAGAGGGTGCTGGTGGGAAAATAAAATCATAGGAATTCAAAACAGTCAAATGAGAACAATAAGCAATCGTGATTGCTCAAAAATAAAACACCCCTTAAAAATTTCAATGCCATGAACAAGTACCCCGCTGCCTAACCTAAGGCGTGAAGAGGTGGGGCAATGTCGAGAATCGTACCTCGCTGCTCGCGACTCCGTTGTGGGCCGTGGTTCATAGGTAATGTGACCAGAATTTTACTTTCTCAAGCCGGGATAGACACACATGAACACTTAGTCATTCGTTATCAATAAGTAAACATAATCTGAGAACTCTGACACTCCATGTTTTCTATTTCCATTTCTCAGACCGTGGTTGTTAAATGAAAAGTTTTAAAAATTACCAAAACTGCTTAAAATTTGCCAAATGTACCACGCATGAATATTTACGACTCATTTCCCGCATTTTTACCCACAAAATTTCCAAGGTGACATAATAATTGCTCTTTTGATATTCTTTTAATTTATCAAGTATGATTTATTAAAAAAGCCAAATTGGCTAATATTTGCCAGATATGGTAACCATTTTCTCCATACTGATCTACTTATCTAGTGATTATGATTTTAGTTTGCTGATTGGTTACTGTTATTTTTTCACTTAGGTAATTAATTTGATCGCCGATCTATAACTTATTATATGTGCTCAAGTTTTTTACTCTTTTCATTTTTCTTTCCTCAATGTGATGAAGTAGGTAGCTAACTTTCCGAAAACGGGACATTTCCGCGCAATGTATCGGAGACAACGGGACAGGCTGTCTGAAAACAGGACTGTCTCGTTCAGAACAGGACGTAAGGTGACCTTATTCATTGGTTGAGAACCACTGGATTGAACATTTTAATTCACTATTAACATATTCTATAAGGCCAAAAACTGATAACTAATTTTATTCTTAATTAATCCTCATATATTATATATAACAGCCAATGATCGAGTAACCCACGAGTTTCAACAATGAAACTCCCACTACGGCTTGATAATTTGATAATATTTTTTGGTAATGTTTGACATGCAGGGAAAGGCTTTTTTGTGATAAGGCTGAACTCGATCCAGTAACTTAACTGTTTTACTGGATCGAGTAACTTAACTGTTTTACTGGTAAGACTGTGTCATCTCAGTCGAATGAAGAAACGAAAACAACGCTATCTACTTTGATTTAGGGTTAATCCACTGGTGTTTAGGGTTAAAATTTCAACTGTCAAAATATCAAACAGGTGGCTTCGTTCAAATGTAGAAGCAATTTTCACCCGTCATATCTTGACGGGCGACTTTACAGTTTTGAATATTAAATAAAGTTTTCATAAAATAGTTAAACCTGAATTTTTTGCTATTTTTTTGTATAAATTTTATTGTTTGAAATAATTTTAGGAAAAGAAAATAACAGTATTCAATAACATTTTTTTTCAACCAAAAAATGCACTTATAAGATGAAAACCCGAAATTTAGAATTTTTACTTTTGATTCACTTTTATTGTTTGTCATTTATTTTGAAAAACAAAGCAACTAATGGTAGCATTGATTCGCGTTTACGGCATCAAATGATCTTATTCGAGCCAAATTTTACTTTAATTCAGGATTTTTTACCTTTGAGTTTATTTTTTCAATTAGATTTTACGTAATGATTAAGTATTCGAGTTGTGCATTTTCGAAATCAAATTGCATAATTTATGAAGTAGAATTTAGGACTTTTTCCCAAATTATCTATCTTTATTTCACTAAGTAAAACTAAATTGAGTAACGTCATGATTAAAACAAACTTTTAAAAAAAATTCGAGTTTATAATTTTATCTTCCATTGCAGATTTTCACAGCATCGAATATTGGAACTATAAACACTTTTCGAGAATGACCTATGTTTTTCACAATCACGAGTGTGTGTGTGGGAGGGGGGCGTATGTGTGTTGTGTGTAGGCGTATGTGTATGTGTGTGTAGGCATGTGTGTTTCTGTCTGTGTGCTGGCATAAGTGTGTGGGTAGTTGTATGTATGAATGTGTGTGTGGGGGGGGGGATATGTGTATGTGTGTGTAGGCATATGTGTTTGTGTCTGTGTGCAGGCATGAATGTGTGGGTAGTTGTGTGTATGTTTTTGTGTGTGTATGTGTAGGTTTCTGTATGTATGCATGAATGTGAGTAGTTGTGTGCATGTTTTTTTGTGTGTGTGTATGTGTAGGCGTCTGTATGTATGCGTGTGTGTATGTGTGTGTTTGTGTGTGTAGGAGTCTGTATGTATGCATGTATGTGTGTGTGAGTAGTTGTGTGCATGTTTTTTTGTGTGTGTGTATGTGTAGGTGTCTGTATGTATGCGTGTGTGTAAGTGTGTGTTTGTGTGTGTGTACGTGCGTGTATGCATGCTTGTAAGTGTAGGATATGGACGCAACCTGGAGACGGCTTTCGCTGTAGAAGCAGCGTCGTGAGGAGCCGGTCGACGGTGATGCTGCAGAGGGTGCTGGCGGGAAAATAAAATGATAGGAATTCAAAACAGTCAAGTGAGAACAATAAGCAATCGTGATTGCTCAATAATAATAATAATAATGAGGGAAATGATTATAAAACCTATCAGTTTTCCGAAGCCATTCAACTAAAAACAAAACGTACAAAAGAAAACAATGCATAAAAATACTCATTTCCAAATTTGTGTGATATGTTTGACATTTTAGAGCCTTGAAATATTCATACAGATGTGCTGTTGCGATTCCGGTTGGTAAAATTACCAAAGGCTAACTCCCTGTAAATTTAACTATACTACTGTAACGGTACCACCGCAGAAAAAGCCGATTTAAAGCATTGCTTCCCGTTTCTATTCGGTTTCACAAATTATGTTTAATAGGGCCTTCCCCCTAGGGAATCTTCAATTTTGAAGAAGGCATTCCGAGCAGAGATGTTAAATTTTGGGAAATTTTGATGAGAAGTAAAAAAACTAGTTTTCTTTCGGTTTTTTGCTTGAAAAAATGATATCTTATGAATGGTTCAAATGAGCAGTATGTTATTCTCGTTACATATTTTCTAAAACTGTAAACCATTTATTTTAAAGCATTTTTTTTACAATTGATCATTTTATATTTAATTCACTGTTGTATTTGTCGGTGGGTTGTAGGGGTGATTAAAAACTAACTGTACCGAAAGCCAATGTGGACAAGTAACATTGCATTGTCTTTTCTCCTCCCGCGCTCTTTCTATATGTCAACTGCTGTCACTGATTTGTCGAATCAAACACAGTTTTTACTGTGTGTTAGCCTAATTTTCGGAAGAGTATACAACTTTGGAAAAAAGTTTTGTTTGCCTATTTCTGCCCTAGTATTTTTGTAGTTCCAACTACATCTTATACGACTTCAAAATACCGAATTTTATATCTATTTTTCTAAATTTCCACCGGGGGGGGGGAGGAATCCCGAGCCCCCGACAATTGGGAATGTTCTTACTCCACTCCCATCTTAACTAAACTCAACTTTAGTCCTGGGTCACTCTCTTGATGCCATTCCCCCTTTTAAGGGCAATTCAAACAGGACATCGGGGAAAAACATATTAAAACACAATCAACGCAATAAAAGTATTGCTGTATGTGTCACAGGAAAGAGACAAACATAAACGAGCTGATGTGTGCATCACATGACTTCCTTTTTACTCCAATTTAATGTCATTTCCCTATTATAGGCATTTTTAATGTGATTCAATAGTTTACTCTCTAAATATCACCAACAGTGGCCAAATTGAAACCAGATTAAAAAAAAAACACGCCAAATTTGTCGCGAAGTTGCGACAAAACATGCCGATCAAAATACTGGCGATATATCGCCAAGTGTCCGCCAAATTATAACACCACTTGATCGAAATTAAGAATGATTTCCCCCCAAAAAGGGGCGAAAGATCCCTTTAGAAACACAAGAATGAAACCAAAAGGGGAGGTGCACAACTAGACCTCACTAGGAGTCTACGTACCAAATTTCAACTTTATAGGACATACCGTTCTTGAGTTATGTGACATACATACGTACTACATACGCACATACAGACATCACGAGAACACTCGTTGTAATTAACTCGGGAATCGTAAAATGGATACTTCGCGTGTCTATACGTTCTTAGGCACTTATCCACGTGTGGTCGAGTCGAAAAAAAAAAACGCAACATTCATTTGGGGGTGAGCAAAATGGAAATTAAGGTCGATTTTTGAGTGAAAATTTTTTCGCGAATTTCAATAGTTCCTTTTTTGTAAAAGGAAGTAAAAAGAGAAAAAATCAAAAAAATAACTCTTACACCACCGAGAGAAACGTTATTCAAACTACAAAGGGGCCCCCACATCTGAAATAGCTTAGGACCCCGTTAAGTCTAAATACGGCCATATGTACATGTATACATGTTGTCACATGTTTACTCAGTTCATTGTACAAAGTTTTCGTCTGCTTTTTGTACATATCTAAGTGCAAGTATTATAAAATTTTGAATACATAATTTTGTGCTAGAAATTTCAATATTTTCAATTTTTCCAGAGTAAAAATAAACTGTATCGGAAAAATCGGGTTTCCGCCCCCCCCCCCTTAAAGTTTCCTGTTTTTTTTTGCCTACGATTCTCGTCTTTAATCCCAGATATTCATTTCATCGCATACATTATTTTTCAAGAGTGTTTTTGTCGGTACGTTTTAACTTCCTTAATACTCCATTCGTAAGGCACCACTTTAAAGATACTTTTTACTGCTATTGACGAAAAACAAACAAAAATTCCCATTTCCGCTGTTTTTCAAAAACATTATACAGTGAAACCTGTAAAAGTTGACCGCTTGCGGTGCACTACTTTGGTAGTCAACGTATAGAAGTTGAATTATATGATGTAGATCTAATTCTGTGCTTGAAAATAGCGGTCAACATAGACAGGTGGTCAACTTTACAGTTACTGTACTTAAAAAAAACCGGATTTTTGAATTCCTATACCCATCTGTGTGTTGACTATCTGTGTGTAGATCTGAACACTTATCGAGAAACATGGAGGTCAAATCAATATCAATTTGATGCGTTTGCTATCTTCTTTCGCATTTGATTACGATTTGACCAAGTCACTGATTCTGTTAACTAATCACGACTATTTTAACTGAGTCACAGATGTGATGATGATATAATCACTTCCAACATCGTCCTTAATGAAGTGCTGTAAATGTGATATTAGTTCAAAAGCTTATTGTACTATTTTTAACCGACTTCGAAAAGGAGGCGGTTATCAGTTCATACCGTATGTATGTTTTTTTTTTCTTTGTCCGCTCACAGCGTCTCACCTAGTGAACCGATTTTGATTATTCTTTTTTTAATGGATAGAGGATGACCCAACTTAGGTCTCATTACTTTGTTTGACCATATTTGTTCTTTAGAAAAAAAGTTATGGGCAAAAAAACAATAAATTTCGTGCAATTTCCCTATTAAATGATTAAATATAAAACCCATTGTTACGAAAGTTTTTGCTATACAACAGTAATATTAATAGTAATTGCAGTGATAATTTTGAATGAAGGCTTCTCTGAAGCAAGCATCAAGTTTATTCAGTGTCATTGAGGCTAGGTTTGACTCAATTATAGTAGTATTTTTATCGTTATCACAAGGCTTCACTTGTATCAAGTGAAGCCTTGATTATCATCTGTGCAAATAACAGTTGATCTGGGCTGAGTAAGAAGATACAAAATTGCATCACAAGCAACTTGTATGCTGTGAAATCTAAATTAGTTAGGGGAAACGTAATATTTAAATAGTTATAATTAAATTAACACACAAATAAATTCCAGAGATGAACAAAGATAAATTTTTAGTGCCAATCGCTTAAAGTTTTAGGCGTGTTTATAGTTTTTTTTTTTTTTTTTTTTTTTTTTTTTTTTTTTTAGCATAACGCATTTTATGAAAAAAATAAGGTGAAGTTTCATGATGGTAACTACTTACTATTTCTAAAATACATTTGCACTAAAAAGAATAAAATAAAAAAAATTCTGAAAAAAAAAAAAAAAAAAAAAAAAAATAGAACCGACTTCACAAAATTTCTCTAAAAATTGAAAAATAATATTATTTTTTTAAACCCCATCGATAATACTTTTAAACATAATTTTTGAAGTTGGTGCAAAAACGATAGGTAAAATCATTCACAGCCATAACTCAACGTTTCGTTCGTAACTTTGGATGATTTTCTGAAACAAATATGAACAAGGTATGGTTATACACTGGATTTTACTTTTTGTTTTTGCGCCATCTTCAAAAATAAAGTTAAAAAGTTTATCGATGGTGTTTAAAAATATAAAATTATTTTTCACTTTTTAGAGCAATTTTGTGAAGTCGGTTCTATTTTTTTTTTTTTTTCAAAAATTTTTTATGTACTATTGTTTTCAACATATAATAAATTGGGGGCCTCAAACTTCCCATGAAAAAAAAAATCTAGAAATTTCTTGCAGCGGCGAATACAAGGGGAGGATCATGCCCCCCTCCCCCGCCCTTCCCTAAACCGTCGACAACGTCCACATTGTGTTCAACTACTTTATGCATAAAATAAAAAGAATTACAGAATCTTTTCAATTTACTAATTACTTTTAAGCGTAAATATTTGAACCACTACTTCGTTTCATTGCTTATGAAATTCATTTGCAACGTTTATCCCCAATTTGGTGCCTGGTCGATTTGGCACTTTTTATTGATCTCCAAGCAGTTTCAGAAATTTTTCGCACCTAAAACGGTAGGTTCGTTCATGGGAAGGGGGGAGCGGTTCCTTCTTCAGCATGACCTCCCCCCCCCTCGGAAATGATTTTCTGCATCCGCCCGATTGCTTGACGCTATACTATTTTTGTTCCAAATGCCGAAAAAGGGAACATGCTTAAAGTTTCACAAGTTTTGAACAATATCTATGTGGTTCACCAATCCCACGAAATTGTGAACCCCACCCTCCCCCCATAATTATACTGAAAAAAATCTATTCCAATAAAAATATGAAATTAAGCTTAATTTGGGATACATTGAAATGAAGTAAATCCATATTACCACACAGACTTTCAAATTTTGTTTCAATTAATTCCAACACACTCGATTTAATATTCTATCAACTTTGGTTAATTTCATAGATTTCTTCGTTTTCGTCGATCTCGTTCAACAACACGTACAACATGCAACTAGTGATCTTCAAGTTTTCAGGATTTGATGAAGTTAGTATTTAGCTCCACCCCTCACTCTGCACAGTCACTATTGTTTAAAGTGTTCTTGTTGTTTACAATCTATTTTCTTCAACAAAAGATACAATTTTGTTGGGAGTATGCTTAAGTCAGGAGCAGAAAGAACAAGAGCGTGGCGTGAGTGAAAACGTGCGAGTGAAGTGACAGTTCAGGATGTAAAAAAAAAAAAAAAAAAAAAGACACGGCGCTACTATTGTTGCTGTTTTTTCACAGTTCCTAGAAAATTTTGAATCGAGAGTTTGATTACTTATTTCAGTTAACACTAGTGGCACCCGCACGGCTTCGCCCGTAATAGAAAAATGAAAAGGTCTTTTGGTTAGCCTGTATATTTACAAATAATGTATAGTGAATTTTCTCGCCAATTGGCTTGTACCCACGTTACAGTTCCACGTTATGATCATTTTGTGTCTCGCCAATTGGCTTGTACCCACGTTACAGTTCCACGTTATGATAATTTCGTAATTTATCATAGTTTTTTCTTAAAATTGGAACAGAAAAAGAACCACATGGAATTTCCGAAAAATCGCTTCGAGGTGCACACCCCATGCTACAAACTAACTTTGTGCCAAATTTCATGAAAATCGGCCGAACGGTCTAGGCGCTATGCGCGTCACAGACATCTGGACATCTAGACATCCAGATATTGAGCTTTATTATTAGTAAAGATAAAGAAGATAAACCGAAAATTTCTCCTCTTGAAATCGAAGAAGATGATGCACAGTGACGCATATATATATTATTTTATGGTAAATAAATGAATGATAAATACCTATGCTATTCAAAAGTGATTGATGAATAATTAAAATATTTCCCCCTAACACAAAGGTTTCACATCTGTCGTGTATCTTTACGACACACTGTGTTTTTTTTTTTTTTTTTTGCAATGGGTTCGTTTCCAAAATTTTAAAAGTATTTTTTCCTGAAAGAGCATGCTTAAAACCATTTTTCAATAATTTATTTAAGTTTAATATTGAAAAAAAAATACTTAAATCGGTGCGCTTTCACTGTTTACACTTCTGTCGTGTGACATCACAAATGATGAAATACCATTCAGTGTTGCCATTCACAGGGCAAACTGTTTAATTCACATCTTTACTCACGTGTATTGGCAACGATAGGGTTGATAGCAAGCGTAGAGCGCAATATTTAATTCGCTTCTTGATTATCATAACGTGATAGAAAGATGTGCCAAATTGCATGATTTGTGACGTCATACAGACCACGCCTTGTTTTCAAAATCGGACATTTAAAAGAATTAATTAAAAAATAACTGTTGGGAAAATGAAAGTATTTTCTGGTTCCATGTTATTTTTTTTTTTTTTTTTCCTCATTCTATCAATTTCAGTGACTAAAAGTAGTACTTTTGACTGAAGGAAACAACCCCATTGATCAGCATGATAGTTCTCACTGTTTTCTAACAGTTCACTCCTTTAAAAAATACTTAAGAGTATTTTCACAACATAACCATATCTCTGGAATAAATAATGAAAGATTTTATTTTTGTTTTGAATTATCCCTGGAGGTAAAACCATTTAACTAAATCCTCCTTCACCAACAATCGCCATAATTCCAGCAACTTACTACTGAACCAGTTCATTTTTCACTTTCTAATTTGCTTTCTTGCTTATTATCATTATAAGGGATACTTCCCTGAAAATGAAAACAAAAACCGTTTATGTCGAGTCTTGAGTGAAAGAAGTCAATAAGCTGCCTTAATCGGTAGCAATTTTACACTGAATGAACTTTTATCCTGCGTCGTTTATATGCAATAACGCGAAAGATTTTGCGAAGAAAGTCATTCCCGTTATCATTTCAATCACTTATGCATCATCCGAAAGATTACTTAATGGCTCCTGTTTGGAAATTTCTTACTTATTTTCTTTTTTGTACAGAGAAAATGTGCCCTACTTCAAAACGCATCTTTGAGGATTAGAACAACGTTCCAAAGACTATATGTGGTGATGCATCTGACATTTTCGAGCGAATGATATATTATGCACGCTAATATTATCGAATCTAAGCATAACGCAAAAAACAATTTTTCAGGTCAACGTTTCGAATTATAATGGGGTTGTTTCTTTCAGTTAAAAGTAGTACTTTTAGTCACTGAAATTGATAGAAAGAGCAAAAAAAAAAAACATAGACCCAGAAAATACTTCCATTTTCTCAACAGTTATTTTTTAATTAATTATTTTTAATGTCCTATTTTTCAAACAAGGCGTGGTCTTGATGACATCACAAATGATGCTCTTTGGCGCATCTTTCTAGCGTTTCCACGTTATGGTAATCAAGAAGCGAATTAAAATTGCGCTCTACACTTGCTATCAAACATGTCTTTGCCAATACATGCGAGTAAAGACGCGAATTAAATATTTTGCTCTTTGAAGGGTAATACGAAATGGCATTTCCTCATTTGTGATGACACATGGCAGAAAACGTAAACAATAAAAGCTCACCGATTTAAGTAATTTTTTAAAAATATTAAACTTAAACAAATTATTTAAAAAATAGTCAGATCTCATGTTTTTAAGCATGCTCTTTCAGAAAAAAATATTTTTAAAATTTTGAAAACGACCTCATTATGTGAATGGTGGGAGGGGAAAAATGCTCATTGTCGAGCAAGAGCCTGTGAACAAACCATTGAGAAGGAATACTAATGGAGGGAGTCATAGCAAATGTCTCAGTGAAATAAGCTTGGGAACCAATGTTTCCCAGGTCAGGTGACTTGTTTGGCTGGGAAGTTGTCGCGTTTTGGCAAGCAATCGCTCTTTTGGCATTAAATATTTTTCAGACGACGCGACGGCGCTTATTATGAAGTCGGGGCTATAAATCAGAGCAACTCTGGCTCCAACTCCTTTACCGCATAATAATAAATAAATAAAGGATACAAATACAGGCCTATCATTCAAACTCAATCTCCCCACTTCTTTCCGGATTTTAAAATATAATGTAGGGCATTTTTCATGTATTTTGATGTTTATTCCCTGAAATGACGGGCATTTACAAATAGTTTAAAGTGTTCTGTTATTGACTGAAAATTTATGGATTCATATGTATTGTAATCAATGTTTTGAAATGATTTCATACGCAGGCATACTAGTATTTAAATTGAAGCATAAAAATAGCAAATCTTTATTCTTGCGCATCTGCTGTTCACAGGAGCTTGGCGAGAAAATACTCGCCAACAAAGCAAATGTACACAAAATGCTTAAGAGCCGTTAAAATAATTACAAGTTAAGTAAAAAGTGTTTTTATTGAACTAAAATGTTATTTGCACTCACGATATACAATGTTTTATAACTTTTATAGGTAAAATAAGTACAAAAATTTAAAAATTATAGGCAACTGTGGAATATGTACTCGTTGAATGCATATAAATATTATTTTTTCTTTATTTAGAAGTAAAAAACATTCGTACATGCTAGGGAAAAGTTACTGGACCTCCTGGTGTGGCTTTTCCCTCGCAGTTTACAATGCTAGAATACTGCACTATTACTATAAATCTAATTTTTCCCTCCTGCAGTTAAAGGTTGTTATCATGCATGGCTTCAGCTAATGAAAACTTCTTCAGCGGTTACGGTCAACTCGAAATTGCTCCCCAGGTCACATGGTAATGTTGCCGTATCGGGATAGTAGGGTTGCACTCTCTCCATCTATTCCTTCTCAATGGAACAAACCTGTGCGATCTTTATTTATTTATTTATTTATTTATTTATTTATTTATTTATTTTTTTTTTTTTTTGCGCCTTTTCTATTGTTTTTTTTTCCCCTTTCCCTTTTGCATCCGCGAACCTGCGCGCCTTCGTTTTTCTTTCTTTCTTTCTTTTTTCTTTTTTTTTCGCCCTTTGGGAGTCAATTTGGTGCCCTCTTGCGGAATCCAGTCCACCTCTGGATGTGATAACCGGACTGTCTGGTCTATTGCATGTAGTTCTGGCCTTAGCCCTGGCTTAGAGGTGGTAACTATAAGTTATCTTAACTATTTCACTTTGCCCCACACTCCCCTACATATAAATATCAGCAGTGACACAATAGGGAAGTTGCAACCTATTAAATGTTCATATTTTGACTATCGGATATTGTTAGTTGACCCTTAAAACTAAAAAATTCACCATCGCCGAATTTTAAAACACCGTGATTGATTTTTAATGAATTTTTAAAAATCCACGCGCAAAAGTGCGCTCTTCTGAAACGTCACTTGCTTACGTCACACGGCACTAATGGGCAGCCTTCCGCCGAAGATCCCTTGTTTTCGTACGGACATTTTGAGCGCGCTGATATTTTTATTTTTTAGAAATTCAATAATTCTTTTGAACACACTATGGAGGCCGGATTCGTTAAAGCACAATCTAAACAATCTTCCTCAACTTAACATCAATGACGATATTCGAATATTTCCGAGAGGATGAGAGGTTTAATGTTCCAGAAACGCGAGGAGTTAAATGCGAGGAGATAAGCCTTTTACGTTTCGTCTTCGAAGTCGAATATGCACGTCCTTCAGCTTCTCCCGTATCGGAAGAGCGCGTGACGTCACTTCCTATGCCATTTGACGTCACAAGCGCTTGAACTTTAAAAATTAATTTTAAAAAAAACTACTTATCGTATCGCAAAAATTTTTTCACTTATGATGTTCATACATGTTACTCTATCATATAAAAATAAAATTGAAAAATCGAAAACTTTCCTATTGCGTAGCTGCTACTAAACAAAAATGAAAACAGAACATGGTGAATTCCAGTAGCCCGGCACCTCTTTCTCGCGATCCCGGTCCACGGAAGTGACATTCTTCCAGTCCGCGGGGTTTCGCCGTAGATCCTGTTCCATTCGCGGGAAGGAACCCGAGCAATTAAAAGCGTAAACAAACAGCGGCTTGCGTAACGGTCTCCACTCACGGAGCCCTTTCGAAGAGACAAAGGAGTTCATTAGGATCCTGAAATGAAAAGTAGTTTCGATTCCGTTTCGAGGTCGACGCCCCGTCGTTCCATCAGTATCGCTTCTGCTCCCCGGGACACCTGTTGATCCAATCAGAAAGAAAAGTGGCGTCGATCGGCACGAGCCTAGTGAAGCTCTTCTCATCAAGGGCGCCCATATAGGGGGGTAAGAGGGGGCTCATACCCCCCCCCTAGAAATTAAAATTTCCTTGCTTTTGGTACTTATCTCTTTGCAAAAATGTAAAAACATTTCTTCTCCAGCCATTAATGAATAATTAATTAAAAATGTCAAACTTGAATAACTCTAATCTGTACTGAAATCAGTTTCTATGGGGAAAATATCTGAGTCCCCCCCTTAAAATTTTGCATATGGGCGCCCATGCTTCTCATGCATACAGTGGCGTGGCGGTGGAACTTTCAGGGGCGCCCCCAGCTTACATTTTTGCGCGGGGGGAGGGTTCGATTTTACGAATAAAACTGAATTTTCCTGAATAATAAAATGCGAGCATACTTACATCCTCATATATATAATAGCCAATAGTCGAGTAACCCGCGTGTTTCAACAATGAAACTCGCGCCACGGCATGAAATCTTTAAATATAGAAGAGTAGAAGATCCTTCATGTGTAGGGGAGACTGGGGATACTTGATCCTCACTCAAGTTTTCAATTTTTTTCTCTACTGCAAATTATTAGTTTTTTTTTTTTTTTTTTTTTTTCAAAAAAAGTACGTGAAGAAAGATAATTTTTTTCTCTATCTGGCAGTATTTTTTTTTAGTTGAAATTAAACAGATAGTTTTGGTAAAATAATTTTTTTCAATAAGTTAATATATTTTCCAATAAGTTAAAAAGGGGTCATGTATCCCCACATCAAGGGATATATGATTCCTTCATGGGGGATACTTCATCCCACTGAGAAAATACATAAACTTTTCGTTAGATCAGCTTTATTTATGGATTTTAGTTTTCTACATTATGTTTCTAAAAAATAACACCAGTTCTAATTTTTTTTATTAAATTATATTAAAGTGAACACAAAATAACACTGTTTTAAATTCCATTAGGACATTTGTAAAAAAATGTACACAACTTAAATGAACTTATGATGCTTTCGATCAGTATTTTATTCTCTAATAACGTTGTGAACAATATATTTCATAAATAAAACTAACAATTTTTTTTAAAAGTAGCGTAATGAAACTCAAACTACAAGAAATAAAAAGAGAAAAGGACGTGCAGAAAATTCACGAAGCAGTAAATAGTGGGAGAGCATTAGTTTTTATGTTATTTAATTTGAACTTAGATATATGATATGATTACATTATTGATAAGAGTAAAATACATATTCCGCCTCAGCGGCCAAGCACAACACCTTCCTCATCTCAGAGGATAGAACCAACTGACCCCGGAGGGTCAAAGTTCAGTCGCGAGGGATCGCAAGGGATGTGGCAGCGCCCTCTAAGCGAACGCGTACAAACATCCTCCCCCGCGATGAACTACAGTTCATAAAATTAATATTCCATGCTTCTCACCTATTTTTTTTTTTTTTTTTTTTCACGTAATGCACAATTTTACATTACTCACATAAAGGTACTTCCCTCCTTTTTTTTTTTTTAACTTCTAAATTTAAACTTTGCATATCAAACTTGATAAATTTCAACAATTTAAAACTAAATTATGAGAAATCATACACATCAAATGAAATGTCAAAATTCCAGCTCAGCAGACAATAATTAACATTATAATAACACACATTACCTCTAGACTAAACATATGAAAATCTTAATCATTAACTTTGACATAAAACATTGCGAATAGAATGAGAACAAAATGATAAACAATTCTAAAAGCATACATGAAAAAACAAACTAAATAAAACATTTAAAAAGGATACAATAATAGTGACAGTTCTTTCCTCTATTTTTTTTTTTTTTTTAGTCCGATGTGGGTAAGACGGCAAGTTTGGAGATTGGTCTCTTAAGTTCACCTAAAGCTGTTTTAACTTTCACTACCCGCACTAATTCATCCGATCCTGGGAACAAATCAACAATCCTACCCAAACGCCACTTTAATGGTGGTGTGTTATCTTCCTTAATTATAACTAAATCATTAATTTTCAAGTTTGGTTGAGTTCTAGTCCATTTTGAACGTCCTTGCAACTGGCAAAGATAGTCCTTATGCCAACGTTTCCAGAAACTTTGAAAAAGTTGTTGCGTTAACTTCCACCTGTTTGTATAACTCAGTCTCTCGTCAGTAGTGTCAGGTTCCGGAATGGCAGTCAGGGGAGCTCCAATAATAAAATGGCCTGGCGTTAAAGGGCTAAGATCATTCGGATCGCTCGTAATTGCAACGATCGGTCTTGAATTTAGACACGATTCAATTTGAGTTATAAGAGTAAGAAATTCTTCCTGTGTTAGCACTTGTGCACCAACAGTTCTTTTCAAAAGAGCTTTCATTTGTTTTACTCCGGCCTCCCAGAGGCCTCCAAAATGAGGAGCGGACGGAGGGTTGAATTTCCATTGTATTGCTTCTTCTGTAAGATATTTATTTACGTTTTCATTCAATGAAATTTTTTTGTGAAATTCCCTCAACTCCTTTTCCGCCTTTATAAAGTTGGTTCCTCTATCCGAAAAAATCTCTTGCGGCTTTCCACGGCGAGCGGCAAATCTTTTTAGTGATGCCAGAAATGCTTCTGAAGTAAGATCACTTACAGTTTCCAAGTGGATGGCCTTAGTTGAGAAACAAATGAATAAACAAACGTATGTCTTTAACGGTCGAATTCCCCTTCCTTTTCTAAACTTGGTCATAAAAGGTCCCGCGAAATCTACTCCAGTTCTTGCAAAAACTCTAGCTGGGGTTACACGAGCAGAGGGAAGGTCGGCCATAATTTGTGTTGCAGTACTGGAGCGATTCTTAAAGCATTTAATGCATTTCCAAATTATTCTCCGAACAGCTTCTCTGCAATTGATTATCCAAAACCTTTGTCTGATTGCTGAAACAGTCAGTGATACACTACCATGAAGGTGATTTTCATGAAAGCTCTTGACAATTAAATCTGTGATACTATGTTTTCTGGGAAGAATAATTTGATGTTTTTGCTCCTCGGAAATACTTGCATGTCTAAGCCTTCCCCCGACTCGTAAGATTCCATCATTATCAAGAAATGGGTTCAGCGATAAAATTTTGCTGTGCGAATTAAGCTGCCTTCGCCCTTTTAGACATTTAATTTCCTCTTCAAAACTTCTTTCTTGAACTATCTTTGTAATTATTTTAGTTGCATTCTCCAATTCATGGATTGACAAAAATCCACTCAATCTTGACGAAGGCGACCGGGTGTTATGTGCGAATCTAAGACAATATGCTACGACTCGTTTCAATTTTGTCCAGGATGAAAATTTGCTTAGTAGGTCGAATTCGGGTTGCTGATGCACCACATTTACAACTACCTTTCGTTGCTCTTTGAGTATATCATCTGTCATTGCTTCTGATATTTTTTCTGGTTCGGTTAAGTTTAAATTCACCTCTCGCATCCATTTTGGTCCATGAAACCAAAATTCGTTATTCTGAAGCTGTGCAGCCTTGCATCCACGCGACACCAAATCAGCTGGATTTTCTTCACCTTTGCAGAACCCCCACTGGGAAGGCGCAACAACATCCTGTATTTCACGCACCCTATTAGCAACGAAAGGTTTCCAGCTATTTGCGGAGCCCTTAATCCAATGTAGAACTATTTGCGAATCACTAAAGCAAAATATATTTCTATCTGGAACTCCGAATACTCCCTTCAAATATTTTACTATTCTCGACGATAGAATTGCACCCATAAGCTCCAAACGTGGCAAAGTTATCCTTTTTAGAGGAGATACACGACTCTTCGATAATATGAGGGAAGTTGATCCAGATTCTGGATCCCTAAAATAGGACACTGCTCCATATCCTCTGAGACTTGCATCGCAAAATACGAAAAGTTGAAGATCTTCAAAATTTGTAATTTTATCCATTACGGGATATAACCGCGGAATATTCACCGCTAACAAGTCTTCAATTTCTGAGCACCATTGATTGAATTTATTTTCTAAATCAAAGGGCAATTTCTCATCCCAATCGATTCCAAGTTCCCATAACTCTTGCATCAAAATTTTAATACGAATTACGAAAGGGGAAATAAAACCGGCTGGATCGTATACCTTTGCCGCCATTTGTAATACGCTTCTTTTTGTTGTCCTTAAGTTCTGTATTGAGTCTAAAAGTGGTTTAGCGTCGATTTGCAAATTATCTTGATCCGTGTCCCAACGTACTCCTAAAACCTTTAAGGAACTATTTACATTTTCATCCTCATTAAATACTCCATGTTTTTCCCATAAATTTTTCAAACTAGAAGAATTTGTCTTAAATTTCCTAAGTTTCATTCCAGCGTCCTTTAATATTTCAACTGCAGTACTAGATAATGAAAAGGCTTGATCATCACTGTCAGCTCCATAAAATAGATCATCTACGTACAATGAAGTGTCTAACATATTAAAAACTTCCGCGTACTTTTCCTTGTACTTCTCAATGTGATATTTAAGAGTGGCTGAAAGAATAAATGAACTCGATGTGACGCCAAACGTCACACGTGACATGCGCAAGAGCTCATAACTATTTTCGCCGTCCAAACTGTCAAACCAAAAAAATCGAAGAAAATCTCTATCCTCCTCAGAAATTACAATTTGATGGAACGCCTTTTCTATATCTGCGCTGAAAGCAATCTTGTGAATGCGAAACCGCAAAATTAAATCTAGAATGTTCGGATTTAAATTAGGTCCTGATATCAAACATTCATTCAATGATTTATGATCTTTATCTTTCGATGATGCATCAAACACGATTCTTATTTTAGTTGTTTCTTTGTCCGATCTTATTACCGGCCTGTGAGGCATGTAATAACTATGTCCATTTTCTTTATATTTACAAGGTTCAACAATCCCGCTTTTAATTTGTTCCGTGATTATATTTTTATATTCACTAAGCAAGGTTTCGTCTCTTTTCAATTTATTTTTTAACCCCAAAAAACGCCTTCTAGCTACGGAGAAATTATCCTTTAGATCAATATTGTCCATTTTCCACTGAAGTTTCGTGACGTATCTTCCCTTCGAATATTTCAAAGATTCTCTAAATGACTCTATAATTTCCGAATCACTTATGGACAATTCTTTATTTTCGTCTATTATGCCGATCGACTCTAACTTCCAAAACGATTGCAAGTCAAAATCGGTTTTTCCTTCCGTACTAATATGAAGAGCATTGTGCTGGGTTTGAGGGGAACAACCGTCAACTTGTCCCACCACAGTTAAACCGAATATCGTTGGACACACAAAAAGGCTTTCGCTGATCTTCATCACCCCCGGCAATTGTAGCTTCCAAAAATAGTCAGCGCCAAGCAGCACATTCACGTGTTTCAGAGAGGGGTCCGTCGAATCTGACAGGGACCAGCCTCGGCTGGTCATAAATCCAGTGACGTCTTCTGCCTCAAGCGGCGACAAAACAGACGTTCCTGATATGACATCAGTTCCTAGAACTTCCACCGTAATGCTTTGCTGGGGGTTCGCGTTGTTGACTAACTTCATTCTAAAGGGGAACCGGACATAACGTCCAGATCCATAACGTCCACGGACATAACATCCATGACCAAAACGTCCAACGGACAAAACATCCGAGGGACAAAACGTCCGACAGACATAACGTCCAACGGACATAACATCCAACGGACACAATGTCCGACGGACAAAAGGTCCAAGGACAGAACGTCCACATTTTTGGACAGCTAGGACATAACGTCCAGTTTTCTGAGCAGGCTGGACAAAACGTCCGGATTTTAAAGTTTTTCCGTTGTCTCAACCAATTTTAATGAATTTATTTGTGTTTGTGTGATATGTGATGCAATCACCAGCAAAAAACGAGTTTTTAATATAGAATGAGTCTGTATAGGCCCCCCCCCTCCCCCACACACACTGACATAATGGAAAAACAAAATTTAAGTATTAGGGCCCCCCTTTTTTAATGTAAAATGTGTTTTACGACAAATGTAGCGTAGAGACGGTCCCCGTATTTTCACGTGATTTTCCGCTTTTAGGCACATGCTTGTAAGAATTCGGAATCTTCCCCGCGGGGCTAGCGGGGATAGTTGCCGATGCCTCATGAAGCTTTTTCAAGAGCACAGGTCACTTGAAGGTCAGTGATTGTAGTGGGGGAGAAAATTTTGCGGATGGGAGAGTTTTTTAACAGCTGATTCCGCGTAGAGACAGTAAACAAACCCCTTTCAGTACTTGCGGTGTACGCGCGTTGTTTATCTTCTTTTTTCTGTGTCTACTTGTTTTTATTATTATTTGTTTTCTCTTATTTTTTTTCTGTAAAGTTTTTATTCATTTTCTTTTTTCTTTATTTATTACCATTATTGCTTTAATTTTTTAATTCGCTTTTTAGTATTCCGTACTTTTTTAAAACTTTTTGTAATGGATTTATTTACCTCGAGGTCTAAAGATTGTAATTTTTTACATAGAACTTTCTTTTTCTGAATATATGTTCTTTTTATATTAAAGCGGTTTTTTTTTTATCAATTTGAATTGACTGACGTAAATAATGAAGTCGAACATAACTATTAAAAAAAATAAAACTTTTTTCCTTTGCGAAATTTAGGTTTTCGCATATTTCTCAAAACTAAAGTTTAATGTTAAGGTTAAATTTTTCATTGTGAGCAAATTAATTAGATTGGGAGGCATGAAAAATGCTTCTGACACAATTTCTGCAGATTCTTATGTAAAATGGCCTTTTGATCCAAAACCAAATAAGACAACCGTTTTCCCCCATTTCCCGCCACTGTTTGGAAATGCGGGAAAACGGACTCCCCCCCCCTCCTGTTTGCACTGTTTTTTTTATTTTCAATTTTTTTCATTCAAATTAATTTGCAATAGTAACATTTTGTCGCTTTAATAACACAGTGCAAAAAAAGAGGTTAAACAATTTATATTCAGGTGTAACAACTTTTCACTTAAGTAAAAAAAAAAATAGCGTTTCAAATGTTTAGTTTTAATGCATATTTTAGGTATTTTTAGTGCATATTTGCATGCATATCTGAATAATTTTCATATTATATACTACAGGATGTAAGTACACTAAAAAAATATACAAAAAAATTTCATTCTAGTCAAAATCTTTAGGGGGGGGGGGTGGCTTCCTTCTCCCGAAGTTTGTGTTGTACTAAATTTTTTCTGCTAAAAGTTTAAAATCTACACGTTTCTTCATTTTAACTGAAAATGCCATTAGTACTTAGAGCAGTATGTTACTGTTATGTAATAGAGTAGCTTTTAAACTAGTTTTGAATAGTCAATATTAAATCTCACCTAAATTGTTGGATGTTTAGAAGATATAAATATGTCTCCCTTAGAGTAAAAACCTATAAAACCTTCCATGTTTGCATTCATATATAAAAACACAGAAAATAATTCAATTCTGATAGCATATATCATCAAATTTGGTGCTAAACCAGACTATCTATCATCACATTTATTGTCTTCATAACAGGGTTTGAACTGTGAATTATATATGATTTTAACGGTATGTGATATAGAAACAAAAGGGAAAAATAAGAAACTTAAAACATATGATTGCACAGGAACTGGATGATGGGAAAATTCTTATTTGATATTTGAAAACAGATTTAATAATTTCCTTAGGAACACTAACTCCATAAATAAATGTTTTATGTGGCAAAATCTTTCCTTACTAGTGAAATTAAATGACTAAATAATGCTATTTCAAGGCACAATCAGAAATTTAGACATTTAAAAGAACTACCAATTATTTACTTAGAGACGCAAAGTAAAAAAACAATCCGAAATACATCTGTTAAAGAAATTTAGTTTGAACTTATGAAAATATTGATAGAGTTAGCCATGTTATACTATATTTTGAAAGAAACTCTTCATATGTCACCAAAACTTGACCATGGAGAGATGGCGGGTGCTCTTGAAGCCGAAACGTCATTTGTGTCATTTGAAATAGGTTGTTTCTTGTTATTTCGCAATAGATAGGATCAGTGGGAACGCCTCTCACTATTTGACACTTCAGATCTAAGCAATATCAGATCAGACCTAAGCAATATTTCAATTATTTTACTAAGTAACAACTCATTGGGTTCAAAGACTATTAGTGTTTTAGTTATTTGTCAAATAAAAACAATTTTTTAGACCAAAATATTATATATTATAGTTATTTACACGAAAAAAAAAAAAAACATGCCTTCATACTTACAAACTTAGAGTCATTGCATGAATAAAAGCAAATCATTAGACCTAAATGACAATATTTTATCGATTCAAAAATAAAAATTCATTGAAAGAACATCAAATTAAACAAAAATATCGAATTAGTCTTTGGGTCAAGTCTCCCTACTTAGTTTGGGTCAAAGCTCCCTAGTTAGCTTTCTCTTGTTTACCTTAATTTTTTAGCAACTTAGATTTAAAATATATAAAACTACTGTATATACAGAGATAGCCAGAAAAGAGACTAAAGCATGCATACTTTTAAAATTCATTTCCCTCAAAACTAGAGGTTAAAATCTAAAAAGTTCCAAAATCTTCAAACTGTACTTTTAGGGTGCAGTATCATTTAACACTGAATTTCTTGAAAACCACTGACAATTCCGAAATGGCTTGTCCCTGCAAAATACTGTAATGTGACTGGTCAACCAATAATATGACTACAAATTTTCCCTAAATATCCTTTTCATGGCAAAAATCATCATGGGTTAAGTCTCCCTATGGGTCAAACATCCCTAGTTTCCTCTATTACAAATGATGATGTTTTCGCTTCAAGGTCTTCCGCCGTCTCTCCGTGGTCAAGTTGATACGAGTAAACGTCTCTTTTGATTACTGTCGCCAGGTTATTTTCGGACAGAATGCAACTGAACTTATTTGAATTTCAGCTCCTGAGAATTTATAAAATGAATGTTAATTTACTTAAGGGGACCGTAAACCTTCCAAATAGCTCAAATCGGTCAAAAATATGATTTTTTTATTCCGTGGAAGTAACAATATATGAAGTGTGCTGAATCGTATGAAAAAACCTCTTGTTGATCTGATGTTTTATCGCGAAGTTATATGCGTTTAAAAAAAAAGTAAAGAGAGCGTGTTTTCCATTAAAATGGCTGTAAAACATGTGAACAAAGTCGAAAGACTAAGTAAAACTAATTGTCAAACATGTAAACTAAGTTTCAATAAATTCTTACATTGGTATTAATGTCAAATATTTAGTCATCGTGAAAATATATTTCGGGAGGTATTAAAGTACGAAGAACATGAAATGTAGGTGAAATTAGACTTTAACGTCATTTATCTCGGACTGGAAAATTTGATGCGACACAGATTGAAAAAAGCTCCATGCGACTTAATTTTTGTTCGATATGCTTCAAATTTCAGAATATGATACTTTGGTTGTAGTTTGATAAAACTGAGTATGCATAAGGGTTTAAGAGAATTTTATGTTGCTTAAAAATATTAAAGTTTTGATTTTTATGTAATATTCGTAACAAAAACTATTGCTTTGCGCGAAAACAAATACTGTGCAGTTAATAATGGACCAATCCTTAAATGAATACCCAAAGTTCTTGGCAATGTTCTGTTCTCTGATAAAATGCAAATTGTTTGAGAAAAGAGCAAAAATTGAGTCGCATAAAAGCATTTTAAAATCTTTAGTTTAAATTTAAAAATTTTTAATTTTAATTAAATTTTTATATTGTTGCATTTTTTTGCTTGATATTTTGCATGCTAATAAACTTACTAACTTTTATGCCCAGTTTCATATTTCAAAATTAATAAACAAAAGAAAAAGCTTTCAAGATCCACGGTCCCCTTAACAATATAGCTAAATCTGGTTGTAAATTTTAGTAAGACAAAATCAACACATGAACTCTTTCTTACTTACTAACAATGTAATGTCAATCCTTCCTATCACACGCAGTTAAAATTTCTTGGAAAATTGAAACAATAAAATCGATAACAAAATCTCTTGAAAAAATCAGTGTAAAATTACTGATGGTGATTTGATCTAAATGCAAGGAAAGTTCAGAAGCTGGTTTTTGGGGGCCGAAAGGGATAAATTAACTGAGCTATCTTACAAAAGATTTTATTTTTCACTCCCAAATTAATATTAAATACAATCGATAGGTTCATTTGTATTCAAAAATCAATGGGAGAATTTATGGTACCAAGATTTTGCACGCAAAAAAAAAGTTTGTTTATGCAGAAAGTGTTTAAGGTGGCCGCCGTAAATTTTGAGCAATATTAGTTATCCAAGTTTCCCAAACGTATGTAAACCTTACATGATGATAGTCCAGTAAATGGCTCAAATCAGTCAACTAATAAGTTAAAAAACATGATGAACTAAAACTTAGAAAACTTACAGTTGGTGCAAACGTAACCTGGCAACTTAAGATTGTGATTAGGAGATGCGATGCCTTCACAATGCTGTCAGTTTAGGTTTGCTCCAACAATAGTATATTTAACAAAATAGTGAGGGTGATTCTCAAAGGTATTCATTGTTATCCTCAGTAAAATATTTTAAAAAGTAATTTAAATACCCAAAGGTATTGTTATCTGAAGACTTAGTTTATTTGTGGAAGTTATTCTTCCAAAATAGTTTTGGCGGTATAATTTTTGACCGATCGCGTTCCGGATCAGCACCGCGGTTCGCCAGTTGCCGATCACTGCTCTATAACATAAATAAAAATTGATAACAGTTATTTTTGAATCTAGAAAGCTTAATGGGATAAAATAAGTTCTAAGCTTTTCGTTTTACTACATTTTCCAAATTCAGAGTTTAGAATCTTAATTTTTAAGAAAGTCAAACATTGAAATTGAAAGAATGAGAACGGGGTGGGGGCGGGGGAAGGGGAGAGAGAAACGGAAATCTATCAAGCGCCAGTGGAACAAACTTGAAAGAATTTAACAAAAATCTTTCTTAAAATTGCTCAGGAACATTTATCTATCTCAACCTGGAGTGCGTGAACAATTTCAAAAAAATAATGGAAAAGTAACACTAATTACAATTTCTCGACTAGATCTGTCCCCTTTGCTCCTTTTGAAGTCATTTTGATATCAATACGAATATATTAATTACACAGGTTAACAAAAAAAGTTTTTTTCTATGGTGTCCAGAGTCTGAGAACTCTGTTTAGTGCTCTGAATCGAAATATGAAATTAGTTTTTCTCTAGCAGCTCTACTTTTTTAGATAAGTGCTGCTGTTTTACCCCAAATGTGCATACTTAACTCCATTTTGCGCACTTCAAAAGCAAGTGTAGGCTTCTTAAACAAGGATTGCTTCTGGCATATTTACCCTATTGTTGGCCTGCAGTTTAGTAACTTAAAGGAAAATCCACCAGATGCTGTAAAAGCTTAACAAGTTCAGTAATAACGCTTCAACAAGTTAAAGTCAATTTGTAAGTTCTTGGTTTGCATATATTTGCTTCGCGCGATGTGTGATGAGCTGGATCTTCGTATACAATATTTTTCAGGGCCAGATTAATATAGTGGGTGATCAGAAATAAATTTTTTTGGGGGGATCGTCTGAAGTCAAACCTTATAAACATAAACGGGTAACCACAATTTCAGGGGTGTTGAGGTATTTTACCACTGGTTCAAAATATTTGTTGGGAGACAGAGTATCCCATACTTAACTGCACGTAAAAAAGGTAAATAAATAAAGGAGAAAACTTAAGAAAATTAAGGTAAAAATTTCTTATGTAAGACTACAACAATTTTAGTCATTTTGAGGCTCTTAAAAATTAGGTATCCATGTCCAAGAGCCTAATTGCACTGTTTGGTAATCAATCTGTTATTATTTGTACAATGCAATAGGAATGAAAAATCCCTGTTTTGTGTTTTATTTGATCTATATGTATAACTTAAACCCGTTTTATGTATATTTAAATGTTATACCTTCGAAATTTGAGCTTCTGGGCAAAATCTGATGTCATATTTGAACTCAGAGTACAAAATTTATACGAAATCTGTTACAAAAACCCCAGCACCAAAATCAGTTCCCCTGTATTATTTATCTTTTAAAGCAAGTGATATAATGAATAATTATTGAGATATGGCAATTGTTTGCTGAAATATATTGAATGATATTTTCACATTAGAAATTAATGACAAAAAGAGCAATATTTTTAGATTTTGAAAACTCCTCCCAGAAAATTCTTCGGGGTGCGCCACTGCGCTGACCGACGCAAAAACAAGGTAGAGATATTTAAAAAAGATGTTTTGGTAACATTCGATATTACCTCGGTTTTTTTTTTTTTTTTTTTAGGTTTTACAGTATTGATCTCCATACTCTTTAAATCTGTATTTTCAGAACATATTTAAGTACTTAAAGTCATAATAACCAGCAAGAATGGACATTGAAATTGATTTGAGGAGTGATTTGTAACAGTTACAATCTAATGTTAAATATCTTGTGAAGGATAAATTGGTAGCATTTCTCACATACATGTTGTCAAAAATACTGGTATTACAAGCCAACTTCACCGAGATCCTAATTTACTTGCACTTATAGTTCTTTGGTTATTTGATTTCAGCTGCTCTAATAATAATGATATTAAAAGTTTTAAAATGATTATTAATAACAAATTTTGTGCACGAACTTATCTATGTTTTCATTAGTATGTAGCTTCAGTTTTGAATTCCGATTTTATCAACCATACACTGTAGAGGTGTGTGCGTGGAGGAAGAATGGGGGAGAGGGGGTGCGACCTAACATCAGTGTTCAAAAGGGGGCACAAAACCTGAATGGTTGAGAACTCCTGTACTACGGAACCTTCAAAATATTTTTCATCCATTGAAAATTTGATTACGTTATATCCGAGTGATTAATCTGTCGTAATAAAAACGGTTTGAGCTTTAGAAAGAAAAAAGAGGAGGGGGGGGGGGGGGTCAAAGATATTTTCTTGAGACCGTCTGACGTTTTCTAGAACCTATGAAAATTCTGAGTGCCGAAAACAAATGTTTTCAAGCATTTTTTTTAACACTTTTTAGAGGCTGTGTCTTTAGCATTATTGTAACAGGTGTATAAAAAAAAATCGACTTATCGCAAATGAAAGACTTTGCATTCTCCGGAAAAACGGCAGCTTTATGTCTACATATCTTATTCGAGTTGAAGCAAATCACCTGAATCATCACTATCCATCACAAACAGCTTAGATTCATCAATATTAGTTTGTTTCTATCAGGGGTCGATGGTGCCAAGTTGATGCTAAAGGTCCTGGTAAAAGTTGGTGCCGCTTCACACGAAAATTCGTATATTTTCACTTGTTATGTACAATAAAACACATAAATGCTAATTCGTACACTAACCCAAACTAAAATGAATACTAAAATCGCTATACTCTGAGATATACTGAAGAAAACAAATATCTTAAACAAGGAAAGAAAAAAAATAAAATTACCTTATTTTAGCGCCCTTAAAACTGGTGTTATATACTTACCTACTTCATATGAGCGCAATTATCACGTTTCATCGCCATATTAGGCTTGAAGAATACATTATAATTGGCGTAAAAAGCCCTACTAAATTAAATATAAATATGGGACTTCAGGGCCGCCGAGAGGTTTGGTCGACTTGGCCTCTGCTCCCATACAATGCACTGATTCATACTACTTCAATTTTGGACCAGGCCCTAGTTTTCGACTAGGCTGACATGGCCTCTCGTCAGGATTAATTCTATATTTAATAGGTGTGATAAAGAAATTAACGTTTCAAAATAAGAGTACGCTTACTTGCATATTAGATGTTGTAGAATTTTGTAACAAAGCAACTGCAAACTATTTGCGTGAGCTAATAAAACACGTTTCTTTTCACAATAAAAAGTATTAGAAAATTAACAATGGTAATAGCTATATGGAGGTACTAATCGCGAGATTTTACTTCTATTCTATTTAGAGATATTTCCTGTTAAACTGCTGCGGTAGAAAATGTTATCAAAATTGAAAAATTTAGTTGATTCAATCAACTAAATACTAACATTAAAAGTGAAAAATAGTTATAAAAGGCTGAAATGCACAAACTTGCAACTGTAGACATGTGTTTCAGGATTAAAAGGACCTTCCTTTTCATTGCGAAATAAATGAGCTCAAGAATGAAAAAGCACCATCCGACAAACACAAAAGCACACATTTATTTTCTATTTCTTAATATTAAGAATGTCTGTTTGTGTGCGTGTTTGAAGAATGTTTAACTGTATGATTACGAAAATTAAAAATAACGTTCTATTGCAAAAAAACTGCCAGATTACTGCAGTACGGCATACACGTGTTTCCGCGTTACAAGGAACGCTTTTTTCAATGCAAAAGAATTGAGCTTATGGATGAAAAGATATCCGACAAAAGCGGCTGATAACTGTTTGCAATAGGCGGTAAGATTTCACATGGTAAACATGCATCACCAAACATAAGCAATAAAATCGTATTACTTGTACAATCACAATAGTCGTGATAGCTTTTGCTTTGCATTAAAAAACGTTTTGCGTGATATTTATTGTAAATTTAAATTTCTTTAGGGAGTCTTCTCATTTAGCAGATTTTTTTTACATGTGCCATGTGCTACAGTAACCGAATTACAGTTTTCTCTTTTAAGCATAACGACTTAAGTATAAGTTAGAGTAGTAAACAATATAAGTTATTGAAACTTTAAAGTTAGAGGTCAAGAAGTTTTGATTCCTTTTAATGCTTATCATTAGTGGAGGTAATAATTAGTTCTCTTAGCATTGAAGATATCATTAAAACTAGAAAAGAAATATGTCAGGGGGAAAAATTGAAATAAAGTTAATATATATTTCTTCAGAGTCTTTTTAACATTGCAATTAAAAAAAAATCTTAGCGCAATAAAAGGAAGCAGATTAAAGCAGATTAAATTACTATTATTGTTATTTGGTAGAAAATTGTTATTGTTGTAACAGTTCTGTATTAAGATCTCTAGGTGCCAAACTTTTGGTTCTTTAGTTTTAGAAATCTCACTAGATCATTTGGAAATAAAAACAAGCATCTTGTAGCATTTTGATAGTGTGTACAGTACATACCTTCTCCAAACAGTGAATCAATAAGTACTTTAAGACATGTAGGCAGCATAATCATAATAATCATAACAATAATAACAGTAACAATTAAGAAAAGTGAAGAAGAGCAAAATTAACGTAAAGTTTGCAAGTAAAAGATAGAAGCACAGTTAATTCCTGTGAATTATGAAGGAAAATAGGTGCATAACACAAATAAACGCCATATAGCATAGCAGTTGCAGTAAGAATTAAAAAAACGTCCTATAAGAAGTAGCAAAATATTTGAAAATTGTTATTCTGATCTGTATCATATCATGTATGATACAGATGAGTATGATATGATTTGAAACCTTATACAAATATTTTGAAGTAATAATACTAATAATTTCCTGACTTATTTTTCATCTTGGATATTGGTAATAACCAAAAGTTCATTATTATTTTATAAAAAGGGCTTCAAATTTTCTTAACAATTATATTTTTTAAAAAATCACATAGGTTTCTCACTTACCCCATAATAAAGGGGTAAGTGGGTCACCCCACTCTTATTTAAATTTAAATCAAGCACATCTAAAAAAGTGGTAAGGGGGTTTTTCTTTTATAAATTTAACCATTTATGAGATATTTACTAGTACCATTTAAACCTGTATGATGGAGGATTATAAAACGAAAAACAAAACAATTATATCTATGAAATTTATTGAAAGCATATAGGTATATAATTAACTTTAACATAAAAAGTGTGTTAAATGAACATAATACAGTTGATTGATATTAATTTTTGTAAATTAGCCAAAAAAATTACAAGTAAAAAAAGAAATTGGAGACACTAAATGGCGACGTCTATTTAAAGTTGGATAAGCGTTAATCATTATCACTTCATTCAACGTCATTTGCATCAGGCCAATAAAAAGTTTCACTATTTTTATCCGTTGTTGTAAATTCAGCACTACTTTTTTTTCTTTGAATAATCAAGAGTTCCAACATTAGAGCTATATAATACTTTATATGATTTTCTTTGATGGAAGTTTCATTAAATAAATGCTCATTATCTGTAGCAGTTTTTGTATAGTTAAACTATCACTTCCTACTAGGTCTTCATAGTTACCTATTATTTCATAAATAGACTTAATTTCATCAGAATTACTTTTGATATCAAAATTTTCACTATTAGGGGGAACGCACTTACCCCACAGTGAGGGGACCAACTTACCCTTTAAAAGAAAAATTACGCGGTAAGTGGGACCCCCCCCCCCTCTTAAATACTTATTAAATATATTTGATGCAAAAATTCATAATATAGAATGCATTTTAGGTTAAATTATATACATGAAAGTTTAATGATCAAAACAATTGCAAAAAGTAACATGGAAACACTTTTTTGAAAAATGTTGCTTAAACTCCCTAAAATATATTTTTTTAGGAAACTTTTTTTGACATATAGGTTCTATGACTTAGAAAAAATTCCATGAAGCCTAAATATATGTAAAATCAATCGTACCATGAAGCGTAAATATATGTAAAATCAATCACTGTGATGAAATGTGACATGGTAAGTGTAAAAAAATATAAAAGGTATTTCTATATTTGTTTTAGGGTACCCACTTATTCCAACCAACCCTACATTTTTAAACAAATGAATAAATACAGCGTTAATAAAGGTATCACCCGTTTCTTCACAACTGAAAATCTTTATCATAATTCTAATGATCGAAACTAAATCTTAGTCTCATTAAAGCGCGGAAAATATTTTTCTTCGCGGATTCACTACAATAAAAGTAAGCTTAAACGTCAATCCACTTTTTTCATTTTTATGTCTTAATAACTCCCCTTATATAACTCTTAGCACTTTTACAAGAGGAGTCATTTTTTTTTTCCTAAATTAAATCTGTGATATGGCGCTTTAAGTTTTAATGCGGAACTTTTGAAAATTGAAATTTGGAGCTTCCTCCTTTATGCATCAAGCCCTTCAATTGCAATTTCAAGCCATCTTAGCTGACGTTCGGGCTCTGGTGATCTCACACGAAATTTGTTTGAAGTTAAAATCTTACGCTACTTACTGTTTAAATTTTGCAGGCGTTGTTGTCAAACCTTTAAGAGTCATTTGCATCCCTTTGCTTCTCAGTGCCTCATATACTTGTGATAAATATGTATCATAAAATAAGGTGTCATCAAATTTTGCCTGGTTGCAATAAAAAGTAAATATCAAAAGTATCAATCATTTCAAATGTAATAGTAACGTAAGCAGTGGTTGGAAGTAGCGCGCTACAAGTAGCGACGCTACTGTAGTAGCCACATTTTTGAGTAGTTTGTAGAGTAGCGCACTACTTTTTTCAAAAAGTAGTGTAGTGAGTAGTTAACTACAAAAAATAGTAGTTTGTAGCGATTTCTGGAAACTACTTTTAAATAAACTGAAAAAAAAAAGGTTCAAAGGAATTTGACTGGCGCAAATTTTACACAAGTACATCAGCGGATGCAATAAGAAATGTGTGGCATATCTAAATGTTTTTTAATTTGAATAAATATTCTTGTGGCACATATGGGATGTTGGGTACAGGGGCAACGTTTTATCAACAGAAATTTCGAGTTTCTAAAAAAAGTTTTTTTTTTCCCCCCGATGTGGCCTAGCATACAATTACTGTTTTACACTTTCAGATGCAAGTCGGCACGGGTTACCGTTGTGCAAATTATATGAAACTTTTTCTCACGATTGTTTTGACGCAAGAAGAAGAATACAAGAGTGTATGCGACTTGAAAAAATGACTTTCATTTTTTGAGGGACAACCAATTGTGTATGCCTTTTATTTACTTATTTTTTGAAAAGTAGCGAAGTAGCGACTACATTTCAAAAGTAGTTTGTAGTTGCTACATTTTGAAAAAAGTATTTGTAGTTGTAGTTAACTACATTTTGAAAGAAGTAGTTGTAGTTAACTACATTTGTAACAAAGTAGTTGTAGTTCGCTACAAAAAAAAAAAAACAAAATGTAGTTTTTCCAACCACTGAACGTAAGCATACTGTTCAGCTTGGAGTAATGTACAAGTTGTTAAAGATTTTACAATTTTAAAATTCTTGATATTTACGCCTTTCTGTAGTGCGATATGAAAATACTTGATTTTTTAAAAATTTACCTGCAGATTTGGTACCCCATGTGCCTATGCCTTAATCTGATGAGGTAGGGAAAGAGCGGGGAGGGGGGGGGGTGCTTATGATGGCAGCGTAAAATTTTCTTGCTACCAGTCCCTGATGTCTCTCTAGACTGGCAGAGAGGAAGGGTACATATATATTATGTGAAAAAAGTTTAAACAATTTAAAAAAAAAGCTTTTTTTTAGAAACATCGAGTTTATTTTATTTTATTTATTTATTTATTTATTTATTTATTTTTTTTTTTTTTTTTTGTCCAGTTCAAATTTATTGAAATAGTTCTTTTTCACCCTGAAATTCTAATGAGAACTTCAGGCAATTGAAAAGAATTTCAAAGCGAGAAAACGTCAATTCTTTTTCTTTTATCTTTTCTCGCCCTCGCATTGTAATGAAAACTTCCCGTGAGAATGTAGGGTGGGATTGTTCGGGGGTTAATCCCTGAGAACGCTTGGTTTTGAACCATATTATTAATATCATCATAGAGTTATATTTGGGTGGAGGGACTGCTTTACCACCCCCTCTCCTTTACCCAGTAAGTTAAATTCTGGCTGCGCTAGTGGCAATATTCAATCATTTAACAGCTACTTTCGAATCAAACCTTTTTAAGAAATCATTAAACGGCATATTTCAAAAACTATAAAAAGTTGTTCTTAAATATCTTTTTCTATCATATAACATCCATCAGGTTTTATGTGACGAAATAATACATAATAAACTAAGCAGAAAGGATTATTGAAGTTTAAAGAGGCAAATTATACACTATGCATTTTCGTCGTAACGGCATTTTTTTTTTTTTTTTTGAGAAATACCAGACTCATCATAACCCTTTATGAAACAACTTCCTCGTGAATCCTTTATATTGTCAGACCTGTCAGTTGTTTTTCAAAACATAATTTATGCGGTAATTGTAGAACAATATTAAATTACTGTAAAATTTCATGCATTTTACTATCCCCCCTTCCTTCAATGGGAAAAATTTAACCTGTAAAACCGTCCCATTGGCCCGTCTTGTGAATTTAAAATGTTTGTTATTGCAACAACTGATCTTATTGTACTCTATCAGATTTAGGGATTGCAATACCGGACAGAAAATTCAATACCGGTATTCGGTATTTTAAAACGTAATACCGTTATTTGAAATTTCTCAAACAATTCTTGAAAGCATATTGTTCCATTTGCCACACTTCATAATTGTGTGCAAAAATTATATTATTTACGAAAACGTATTGTGGAAAACATAAAATGAAGGAACAAATGTCATAATAAAAAATCGATAATAGTGAAAATCATAATGCATTTATTGAACTGTCAAAGCATGGAACTCATTTTAGTGCTCAACTTTCATATAGTTAAAAGTACTCTTTCTGATTCACGCAGGTCGGTGGTACTATTAAAAATGTGCAATTCATCTCCTTTAATTGTCTAGAAGTCCTTCATCTTCAAATAATTTGGTATCTTGCTTATCCGTTTGTGTGTGTGTTTTGTATTGTGTGCATTATTATTATTGTTAATTACATTTATCTTTATGGCTAGTTGTAGTTTCTTTGCGAGAGACGATACGTTTCCAATATTAACATCATTTTCTCTTGAGAAGGAGAGGTTTGTGTTTGCTTTTGAAATTTACGATACGTAACTAAATTAGATCTTGTTATTTTCTCTTACTCGTTTTCGCTTTCTTTTCAAAATTCTTTACAATTATAATTGTGCAAATATATGAAAGTATGTTTCAGTTGATTAGGTTTTACCTGTATGCAAATTTTCAAGCACTATTCTATAATTTCTAAATATAATCTTTCAAGTATAAAGTCAAATAGCGAGACAGGACAACAATACTGATGATGGTGACAACAAATTACCTATTTGTTATGCTAACAAGAAAAAGTTTTTGTCAAAATTTAGTACAGTTGAAACAATTTTTTGTAAAAAAATCATAAAGTATTACTGCAATTGATAGTTGAAATAAATTTTTCACAGAACATATGCATTCAAAATTACACTCGAAGTTTAACTTTCACAGAAGGGAAAGTGATTGATCAGGGAAATGGAAAAAATACAAACATGGTGCACAAAAGCGCACGAAAATACGATTCAGCTCAACATATAGTAATGACAGTATCATTTTGCAATTTTTCCGCTATTTGTGTTAAATGATATTCTATTAGTTCATGCTTTTGAAACCAAATGTTTACATCAATTGATTGATTTTGGTTGTTGTATCATGGACAAAGAAATATACGTTTAAAATATAAAGTAGATATATTTAATAAGTTGAAAATTCTTTAATTGAAGCTATTGATTATTTTCAGCTAATACCGAAAATACCAGTATTTTACCTCCGCAAATACTCGTATTGCGAAATTGTAAAGTTGCTCTTTATACCGGTATTCGGTATACCGGTAATGCAATCACTAATCAGATTCATTACAAGTATAGCGCAGCCTGAACTACCTCCTGAAGGTTTTTTTTTTTTTTTTTTTTTTTGATAAAAACTGTCTGAGAGAGAGAGAGAGAGAGAATATATGTATAAAATACTGAATTAAGTTTAACAATATTGTTAAGGTAGGCGAACAACCTAAATATTTTTTTCTTTAATATTCATTGTAACTTTTCTAAACCTTAACGCAACTTAAAAAACGCGGTTATGAGAAAATCAAGAAAGAAAAAGTAAATTTCAGTTATAAGCAGTGCATTTGAGTTTAGTAAATTTCTTCTAGTTTTCTTAATAATTCAACGTTTACCAATTTAAAAAACAATTGCGGATTTAGAAAAAACTCTCTAAAACACTGGGGGCTCTCTAAATTTTTCAAAATCTCAAAATCGATAATTTTTGAAAATAAGGGTGGTCGCCGACCTTGTAACCAAGGCATCTAACGGAGAGATGACCCCCCCCCCCCACACACACACACACATCCTTCTCGCTGCACCTACAAAGAGGAGGTTTGAAGTTTTATATAACAATAGTTTTTTAAGCATTTTAAATAATTCAAAATTACAACTCGAGCGGGAAAAAAAGGAAAAGAGATGAAAATAGAAATTATAAGGAGGATAGAATGGAAAATATTAAGAAAAAAAAAACTGCGAATGATTAAAGGAATTATTTTTACATTGGTTTTCTATTCCGTTAGCGGAAAAAATGTTTTATTTTCGGTTATATAAAGTGAAGATTTATGAATTAAACAAACTGTTTGAATAAATTTTCATCTATCTTTCTTTATGTTCAGTATCAGTTTTATTTGAAAGGTTTGTCTGTATTCCGATAAAGAAGGATAGGGGAAAGAACATAGCGATTAGCCATATGGAAGTGCTTGCCACCTGTTTTGACAGGCTTGCGGCGACCGCCAAAAAGCCCCATATTCCCCCCTCCCCCCTTTCTTCTAAACAAATCACAATAAACCGGTCTCAACCCAGAGGGGGTGTTGAGAGAAACATGTACCATCAAGATTTGTTATCGAAATTGAAAATTGGTGGAATGTTTTTTAAATTATACTTCAGACCGGATAAAATGGCCTAAAATTCATTGTCCTGCAGTGGCGTACTAAGAAATTAATTTTGTGAAGTGCATATATTGTTCTTGTAACAAAATATGGCATTTTTAGAACTACCACTCGCTGAATATAATTTTTTACTACCGTATTACAATTTTTTTCTGTTTAAAACTGACTAAGGATTTTTAAAAATTAAATTATAAAAAAAACAAATATGAATTATTTAGAAATAATAAAGCTACCACAAGAACAAAATTTGCAGTAGCCAAAATTTGGGAAATCAATTATTCAATAATTGATAATACAGTCACATGAAAAGATCAAAGCAGTGAATGTGTCGAAAATAAAAATTATGTACACATTTGGTTTTATAAATTTGCATCTATTCGCATTTTTTGTTTTACAAAATTATTAAGATTTCTTCAGCCACGTAGAGACACATCTCCATGTAGTTTTATCCTAATATAAATAATAGCGGATGATCGAGTAACTCGCGTGTTTCAACAATGAAACTCGCGCCACGGCATGATAATTTGATAATACGTTTTGGTGATGTTTAACATGCAGGGAAAGACTAAATGGTCAACAATGAACTCTATCTACTGGAGTTTTGATTTAATCCACTGGAGTTGGGTTTAAAACTTCAACTGTCAAAATATCACCAAACAGGCAATTGCTGAGCTAAAATGTAGGAGCAAATTTTCACCCATCATACCTTGACGGGCGATTTTCTAGTAATATTATAACAAACATTCCGTTCACGCTTCTCAAAAGTACTAAACATTATAATTTTTTTAAAAATAAAATTACGTTGTTGGAAACGATTTTTCTGCAGTGCATTAGGTTAGATCTTAAAAGCCGCGATTTTTTTTTCTTCTGTTTTTTGCAGGCCAGTTTGAATAATGCATTAAATTATTTAGAGGTAAATTAACGGAATCAAAGCTTGAAAGATAACTGAAAACAACGATTTCTCGAAACTTAACAAAATGTGTTTACAATTACCGCATAAATTCCAAAATTTTTAAACATTATTGTACACATCGACTTAACTTTTTATTTGAAATAAAAAATGTATCATTAATGCAAAAACTAAGACTTTTGTCTCTACTAGCAGTATACTTTGACTTTCAATAGCTTGTAACAGGAATTGATGTTGGTTTGCACCACTGGTTAATCCTCTGTCTCCCATAAGAGCAATTTTCACATTTTGTTTATATGACCATTTACTGCTCCTAGTACTTTAATTATGTCCTTTATCTGAAAGTTATCCTCCTTACTCTGTTAAATCTTCCAGATTACTTCCAAGATATTCAACAGAAGAAAATTCCAACAATGGAAATAATATCATTGACTCATTTGTAACAAAGTCTTCTAAGATTTTGTTTTTAATTCAATTCAACTCAACACTGATTTTTTGGTGTAACTTCTACTTTAGCGGAAACTTAATTTTACATATCATTCACCACCAACATCAGTCTTTTTGTTGATATACTGACAACTATCCAATGAAGTTAAACACACAAGTCCTAATAAATATTGCAAGTGATTTGAAAATTTATTTGAATTTGATTCAGAAATGTTGAATTATTGATGAAAATTCAAGTAGCGATTTCAGAAACAGATAATTGTAAGAAACTCTGGAAGCTTGCAGTGCAGACATCTGAGCTTTCAAATATATACAAACTATGAAAAGGTGCATTGGACATAGTCCTTCTCCTTTTGAATTTAATATAAATTGAGTTTTGGATGTTCGGAGCTTGAGGAAATATACGATTTAAGACCATATATGGTAGAATTGCTCCCTGTGACAATAGCTTATAAATGTAATTATACTAAGCTAGACCAACAAAAAAAGATGTTTATAAGTTCCAGAAATTCATTACAATCTCCTTATATTTGGTTTATTTTGTTTTAGGTATTTGTTTGCATAGTCGATGGTCTTTAACGTTATGCTTTCTTCTAGTTTTGCAATAATCTTTAATGAAGTTCCCGGCTCACACTTCACTAAAAAAAAAATCCTAATAAGTGAAACCTGTGTAAGTTGACCACTCGCGGTGCAGTACTTTGGCGGTCAACTTAGACAGGTGGTCAACTTATAAAGGGCGGTAATACTTTTTTTTTAATTTTTTGTCATTTCTTGTACTATGTATTCATTTTTTGAGGAATTCACCCTTACTCTTTCTGTTCAACTCATTTTCATTGTTTAATATTATTGAAAGTGAAACAATAATTAAAAATACTATTCAAATAATTTTGTTAGTTTTTCCTTGTTCATAACTATATTAGACACTTTAGTTTTAGAAATTCCTTATATGCCAGCTAATATTCTCTGGCTTTTTCCATTTTCAGTTAAATTAAATATTTCATACTTTTATTAATCTCAAGTGCAGCTAATTTTCTTTTTGGAGACCAGTTCATAAAGGCAAAATCAAAATATCCTATCTCTTAATCCCTTGCACCAGAAACATGTAACTTTACTCATTAGCAAGCCCAGATCTGCGTACCCGCAGTGCGAGAGGCCCGCGTCCTTAAAGGGGCTAACGGCCCTAGAAATTGAAGAAAAAATAGAAAAAAAAAAAAAAAAAACTAGTACTAAGACTTATTCACTTTACTAAGAGACACTGCTGGCCTGTAGGTATGGGCCCTACATATTTTGTTGCAGGGGAATCAAAATGTATAGATCCGGGCCTTCTCTTTTTAGCACAGTTCCTGTGTTGTCACAACAATTGCAACTAAAAGAAATGACTTTGAACTTTACTACTGACACCTATTTTCATTGAACACAGTACAAAAAGCTTTCTCAAATAGAACAACAAATGAAAAACAAGTTTGGAGAATAAAGAACAGCGTTAAGCTTTATGCTGCTGTTTAGTTAGTAAAATGCTGTTCCGTCATTAAAGCATTAAAAACATACTTGGAAAGCTATGAAAAATAATAATAATAATAATAAATAAATAAATAATAAAATAAAATAATTTGCTGAAGAAAGTTTAAAAAAAAAAAAAATCAACCAAGTGGTCAACTTACAAAGGGTTTTTTACAATATTCCTAACCAAATTTGGCGAACATTAGTGGTCAAGATAGACAGGTGGTCAAGATAGAGAGGTGGTCAAGTTACAGAGGTTTTCCTTCATTATATGAAATAGGACTAATTCCGTTCCTGACAAAAGCGGTCAACATAGACAGGTGGTCAACTTACAAAGGTGGTCAACTTTACAGGTTTTACTGTATTTTTGAAAACTTTTAAGCAGCGCAATCTTCAGGAGAGGATGTAATTCCTATGCATGCTTTTAAGAATAAACTAATTATCTATACTCTATGATTTGATGTTTGCTAGCACGTGGAAGAAGTTTCCTTAGTTTATTGGGATCAGAGTTTGGACTGGTGCGACTAAAAATCATTGGACAAATGCTGCCATATCAACATTACCAATCTTAAATAGCTTCAGTCTCACTTTTTTCTGTAGGAACTGCGTAAAATTAATAAATTTCTTTCCCAGCAGCTCAATAAATGATCAAGTTCTTCAGTAAGATTATAGATTAATTTTCTATCATAGTTACAATTTATTAAATTTTCTATATTTTTAGCACAATTAAGTGAGCTTTACTGCTACCGCCTAATAATTACATTGTTTGAAAGCAAGTAAGAGCCAAGTCTAGCCTTAAGAATTAAAACCAAGTCTTCAATTCTAATCCAAAATATTCATGATTTCTAAAAACTAAGTTTCAGAAAAAATATTTCGAACATTTTTTAAAGGTAGTTAATGTATTCTGTGATAGCAACACAAAACGATTCATCTGTTTATTTTTTTCCCCTTTTATTTATAGTTTTACGTAGTCTAGTAATGCCTTACATAATTTAAATAGAAAACTGAAGTAGTAATGAATGTATTTTTCTGATTTTATCATTAAATTAAATTTCCATGTGTTGTATATATGAATGTATGCATATGCATCAAATATTTCCCCATCGTTGAGCTACCTCTAAATATTGCTAGAACCAAATTGCCAAAACTTGTCTGTTTTTTTTTATTTCACAACAAAGAACCAAATTAGGGGGTGAAAAGATTTCAAAAATAAGCTCCACCCTGCAGTACAGTGTTATGAAAGGTTATTTGGCTAAGAAAGCTTGGCTAAGGAAGCTTTGGGTTAAGGAAAATTGGTTAAGGAAGTTGGCTGAAAATTTTAGTTAATTATGTTCTGAAAAATATCTAAATTGCACTCTTGTAAAACTGTTACAGCAATTAATCTCATTTGTATTGTTAATAAGTTCTTCCTCATGGCTAATTACTCCACAGTCAAAATACACATACTATAATCTGCCAAATCTTAAAATCAAGTCTCTCTCAGCATTTCTAATTGATTTATATTTACGTGGTACAGAAATGAGGTCATTCTCCGTTCTTTACGATGTACAGTAATAGCATTCGAAAAATTATTGAAAAGCATTATGTTAAAATAAAGGAGAGGAAGAAAAAGGGATCATATTTTTTTTTTCTTTCAAATTTTAAAACACCTACAACCAGCGGGGCCAACGCCAAAAACTGCTGTGATACTCAAACATGTCCCAAAATGTTTGTGATATGCTGGGTATTACCGCACTCTTTACTCCTGAACAAAAAACACCTGATATTAATATATATATATATATATATATATATATATATATATATATATATATATATATATATATATATATATATATATCCTTTTCTATCAAGTATTTCTCATTCAAAAATATATGAAGCACTTTTTCATGAAGATCTCAATTCAAAATTTACCCCGTTTCCCAACCCCTCCCTTCATTTTGATTTTGAACAGTTCCACTGAGTTTCAAAACTCGGTGTTACCGTCTTTAATATAATGAAAAAAATCTTGAGGGTGCAGCATGTATTTCTTTGTTGCAACCTTTGAGTATGCCATCCTATACCATTGCTATCCTATACCGACTTTTTATTTTCTTTCGTAGTTAAGTTATATTTCTTTTTGTTGCCAACTCTTTTCGGAAATCTTATTTTGCATGGGTATAATTAAACTGCTTTAGACACATTTATATGAGGAAAATAGAATAACTCTACTCTTAAGAATTTTTGACTACTGGAAGGGGCAATATTTATTTTGAAGAAATTTCTTTCCATAATTAGTCCAATTTTTCTTTTCCTTATAAAATGCAAAATATCAAAATATTTTCTTCAGTTAAAAGAATCGAAAAACACTTGAAAAAGGCAGTAATGTACATTTTATTAAGAAAAAGTCGTATTTATGGATTTATCTGCAAATAACGTCCTTAAAAGAAGAAAAAAGATACAATTACTTATGAACTTTTATGGTTGCAAATAACCCAGGCTGTAACTGTAGCCCCCCCCCCCTCCTTTTTTCCAATAGATTCATAATTTCAATCATTTTTTACAAAGACGGATTCCTCTGATTCTGACAAAGTAAAAGTTTTAATCCTCATGGTATTTTTCTCACTTTTCTAAAATGATATTTATTTTCAACTTGATTAAAATTGCATTAAAATCGAACCACTTCGGATCCATTTGACCCAAAACGATGTTCAATTTACCACATTGCGAAACTTTTTTGTTGTGGAAGAAAATTCTTTTGTAACTTTTAATCATTTTAAGTCAACTACGATTTGCCAAATTTAAAAATCCGTAACTTAAATATTTTTAAAACTATTAGCACATATACCTGAACCGTGGAGTGGGTCAATTTGACCAATAGAATCTTTGCGCACAGATAAAAAAATGCATTTTTATAGAAAGAACTGCTGAAAACTACTTCCTAATCCAGGCACGTCATCTAAAAGACCCCTCTGGTTTTGAAAAATTAATGTAATTGGATAAAGTGGGTGTGGTTTTGCTGCTTTTTGGTATAAATTTGTATCGGGTATAAAACCTTTGACCCCCCCCCCCCCCCCCCCCGCCTCGAAATTTTCGAAATGACGGGCCTGTCCTCATCTTCGCATTCTTGATAATGGATTCCACCAGAAGTCAAAGTAATTATAATTGGTATGAAACACAAACTACTATTGTATGCAATTGAAAAACTAGTGAAGAGTTCGAAGACATTTTGAAGTAACCGTAAAGCGGGGCTAATTGAGCCTCCAGGGGCTACTTGAACCCATGAGAAAAAAGTGTTTAAAATCCTTCCTGATCCTTCTAACTCTATGTATAGAATTAAAAAAAACTTTATCCATGACAGGTAGCAGTACTAGGTAGAGGCTGGATTATGAAACAAAGTTTCTGCTATTCCTAGCTTTTTCTGATTGAGGTTATGATAGCAAGTTGTCTAAACAGTTGTTTTTTTTGTGTCTGCAAACTTTCACATCTAAGTTCATGGAAACATCTGGTATCATCAAGGTCAAGATAGTTTTATGTTTGCATTCTATTTCTTAATAAAATAACAGTGTTTTAAGGTTATAGCTATATAATTAATAACAGTAACTAATATAAGTTAGTAAAAGTGCACTGGTTGCCTTAAAATGGGGCTACTTGAATCCAGCGTTCAAACAACCTCAAACCACATTTCGTCACTAAATTATGTAAGTAAGGTTTGTAATCTTTTAAAATAAAGAGGTTAGTTACTATTTATACCCGTTTTTTTTTTTTTTTTTTTTTTTTTTTGCAAATCTAAGGATAAAAAGGGTCCGAAAGTAAAAGAGCACCCTTTGAAGCAGGAAATAATGCTGATTATTAAGAGGAAAAATTACAATTGTGTCCAGCTTTAATTAATTCCGGAGAAATGTCTTAGAGAATGGCATCAGCCCATTTTGACTTCAGTACATCAACTCTTGAAAGGAAATTAAAATATCTTTCGCAAAACAAGCCTGGGCATCCTGTAGTGTTTGGTAGCTTGGAAGAGCAGTTATTAAAAAATATCAGAGAAAACAAAATCATCCAAGCCAGTCAATTGAGAGGTTTTCATTCTTTGTAACGTTTAAATAAAGAGCATTTCAATTAATTTTAGCTGTAGTTGGATATTGTTTCTATTTGAGAAATTATGTTTGCCTAAAAATATGTTTTTTATGTAAATGTTGATTTTATATTAACTTATATAAATAATTTGCGATTTATATAAATAGTTTGCTCACTAGAATATACGTTTTGAGTTTATTTTTCAAAATCATTGGTCTTTCTTGATACCACCACCTGTTTTACAGCTTTTTCTAATGGATTTGCTGAGTGGAACAAGTAGCCCCAGCACGAGGCTACTTGAACCCAATTTTCAAAAATAGAAAAAAAATATTGAGTTAAAATTGTTGTTTAAAAAAGGCTTAAAGTGGTAGCAGAACGTCTGAAAGTGGTAAAAACAAGGTTATCAGTTCAGATTATGGGTTTAACAAAGCATTCAGTGTAAAACTCGCAAAAAATATGAAATTTCGGATCCAAGTAGCCCCACTTTACGGTACTTTTGTTCTCTCTCTCTCTCTCTCTCTCTCTCTCTCTCTCTCTCTCTCTCTCTCTCTCTATATATATATATATATATATATATATATATATATATATATATATATATATATATATATATATATATATATATATATATATATATATATATATATATATATATATATATCATTTAAAGTCCCACTCGTAAGTGGCACACTAGCAAGTGTATGAAACAAAAACAACAAGAAACATATAAGAATAATAACAGTATAAATTGAAAAACTATGCGAAGTTGAACAATATGAACTTTAGAATTTTAGAATGGGCAGTAACTGCTACGTTATCAAAGAGCTGGAGCAGTTGGCATAATATATCTCTATAGAAACCTGCAAATTAATATATTATGCCAACTGATCCAACTCTTTGATAACGTAGCAGTTACTGCCCATTCTAAAATTCTAAAGTTCATATTGTTCAACTTCGCATAGTTTTTCAATTTATACTGTTATTATTATTATATGTTTTTTGTTGTTTTTGTTTCATACACTTGCTAGTGTGCCACTTAGGAGTGAGACTTTAAATGAGATATATATAATATACATTTAACACTTTAGCTGCATTTGCGCTGTCTAAATGTATAATATTTTATTTTAAGTTCTAAGAATATTATATATATATATAGAGAGAGAGAGAGAGAACAATTATGTCATCATTGTCTTACATGAATATGCCAATAAGTACGCTCATTTCTTTCTTACTGAAAAAAGCGTTCCTTGTAACGCCGAAACACGTGTCTGCAGTAACCTGAAATTTGCATTTTGACGTTGATATTTTCAATTTTACTATTCCTTACGTATTTCCATATGAATTCTTCGATCAAGTTTTCTAGCAACTGAAGGACTATTGTTGATATAATTGAGCTTAATATGTGGTGTTGGGTCTCTAATTTCTATCGAAATATCACTTTGATTTTCTTCCTCTATAGTTAGTATCTATTTGAGAGACATTTAAAAATAAGACCCCCCCCCCCCCTTCTTCCCCAACTTTATAATTTAGACATTATTTTAAAGAATCAAAACGCCGCTGTCTTAACTGTTCAAGAAACTTTTGAATATTAAAAACAGTTATCCAAAAATGATTCGAAATCTGCTCATTGCTATACGGATGGTAATTATCTTATAAAAAATATATTTTTCCAATAAAATATACACATTTGCAAGGACATTTTCAAAAGGAAACGGCAATAACCTTTAAAGTCAAATTATAAAGTTGGAGAAGAAGGGGGTGGGGGCTAATTTTTAAATGTCTCTCAAATCGATACTAACTATGGAGGAAGAAAATCAAAGTGTTATTTCGATAGAAATTAGAGACCCAACACCACATACTAAGCGCAATTATATCAACAATAGTCCTTCAGTTGCTTGAAAACTTGATCGAAAAATTCATACGGAAAAACGTAAGGAATAGTAAAATAGGAAATATCAACGTCGAAAAGCAAATTTCAGGTTACTGCAGACACGTGTTTCGGCGTTACAAGGAACGCTTTTTTCATTAAGAAAGAAATGAGCATTCTTATTGCCATATTTATGTAAGACAATGAATTATAACATTAGAAGAAAAGTATGCTTAAAAATCATCTTTATATACACTTCGAATAGGTCGTGAAAAAAGGACTTGAATTGGATAACTCACGGTCAAATTACTGGGAACTATCTGTTCTTCCATAATAAAATGTCTAGAGACCAAGTCCTTGAAATGTGAGATTTTTACACTTCGATACGCAATCGTTGCAGGTTTTATGTAATATGTATTACACCTTGCTGTATTCAATGTCTGGGTTTTATGTATTGAAGTAAATGGATTTAGCTGGTTAAAATTCATTCAAAATTTAGATGTAAGAAAATGACGCGTAAAGTTCGTTCTCTCTCGACCAAAAAAGAAAGTTGACCGAAATAGAGTGCAAACAAAAATGAAGGACAACAGCAAGTTAAACGTAGAAAATGCAGAACACTCATTTATTAAGTTTTATGCGCAATGCATCTAGTAAGTTGAATTATAAATATAGTCAGTAAAACTATGAAAGATATGGGGGGGGGGGGGGGAAGATAACGGCCCTAGAAAGAAAGAAGTATACAATTTTGTGAGGTAATTTAGGATCTAGGTGAGTGTCGCGTGCTCCATTACTCACTTTTTCACAACATTAATGTGAGAACTAACGCTGGCTTTTAATATTCATGATGCAAAATTAAATTAATATTTGTTTATTTTATTTTTATTTTAGCGGTATACCCTCACGCCCCTTTGAAATTCTTCTACGCACCCTTTGGATGCACCTCCCCCTCCCCCCCCAGATTGAGAACAACTGGTAAAGAATAGCACTTGTCTTAGAAGCATTTAAGAAAAGGTTTCTTGGATCTTCGAAACTCGTGCACGCCTTTTTTTTTTCATTTCAATTAAATTGTCTTTAACGTTGAATACAGTATATCTCTAATAACAAGGCGTTTGGTCTTGGAAGAGGATTTCTGCCCGGGGGAGTTTCTTCTTTTAGAGAATCTGCGCTCTGTAATCGATTATTTTAAAGTTGAAATGTTGAAAGTTATACCATAATACTGGAAGCAATTAGCAGAAAATTAATGCAGTAAAAACTGCCCGCAGCTGTAATGTTATGTAAAAGACGTGCCACTTTATAAAAAACTGGTTCATTGAAAAAAAAATAAAATAACTTTTTGTTTTAAAGCAGACAAAACGAAAATGAAAAATCTACTTAAATAAGTTCATTTGAACATCTTTCGCACTATAAAATCTTAGGTTAGATATGATTTAAAAAATAATCATTTATAAAGTTGCGCAACGATTATAGTATCTAAGGGTTTAAAGATAAATAATACTGCAATGTATGCAGAAATAAAAAGAAAAAAAACAGGTGCAAAGAATTTCCGATTCGAAAGACATCAGCAAAGAAAGAAAGAAAAAGAAAGAAAGAATGTGAAACTACACAGTACTGCATTTTTAACGTGATAAGAAAGCAGATGAGATTATAAATATATAAATTATCATAGATACTACGTAAGCCGCAAACTACTAATCACTAAGTGAATAAAACTCTATTCCAAAGTGAAACATTATAAACAATCTCGATCGCTTAAAAAATAGCTAAATAGTTTGGTTTTTAATGAATAAATATTTTATAAAAAAATATATATATATTTTGTTTCTTTGAGTCTAACAATATGAGTCACAATATTTAAACAAAATCATAATTGATTTGAAAAAAAAAAAGAGATACAAAAAAAGGAGGAAGGAGAAAGAATGAAAGAAAACGAAATAAATTATTGGGTTGTTTCCGAAATTTGAAAAGTATTTTTTCTGCAAGAGCATGCTAAAAAACATAAGATTTGACCATTTTTTAAATAATTTGACAAAGTTAATATTTTTTAAAATATACTTTAATTGGTTCAATTTCATTTTCTTCGCTTCTGCACATGACATCACAAATGATGAAATGCAATTCACCGATGCCATTAGAGCAGAGCGCAATATTTAACTAGCATCTTTACTCACATGTACTTGAAACGGTATGGTTGATAGCAAGCGTAGAGCGCAGTATTCAATTCGCTTCTGAATTATCATAACCTGGAAACGCGGTAGACAGCAAGCGTAAGCATTCCGTGCCAGCGGAGATGCGCCAAAGTACATAATTGTGACGTCATAAAAAACCACGCCTATTTTCAAAATTGGACTGTTTAAAAAAAATAGTTAAAAATTAAGCGGTGGGAAATTGAAAGTTTTTTCTCTCTCCATGTTACATGTTTTTTTTTTTTTTTTTTGCATATTCTATTAATTTCAGTGACTAAAAGTAATACTTTTGACTGAAGAAAACAACCCTATTAAAGTAAAGATTAAAGTTATTTCAAAATGTTAAAATTAGTTTTATAAATATTTTAAGAAAATACGTAAGACATTTTTAAAACCATCTTATAAATATTTAATTATTTAATTTAAACCATGTGTCTGTTTAAATTATTAAGGGTTTTTCTTCAATCTCTTTCTCAAAGCATTAAATAATTTAATTTGTTTACATGAGGCCAGACTCATTAAAAAAAAGGAAGCAAAAAAAAAGAAAAAGAGAAAATAATAATGATAATCCAGTTTTCCAGTAAAAAAAAAAAAAAAAAGTCGCCATTAAAATGTCGCATTTCCATCTGAGGGAAAGAACGCGGAACGCGCAGCAGTTTCGGAATCGTTTCACGCTCATTCTCAAATCCATACCTTCCTTACTACACTCCCAACAAGAAGAGAGCAGAAATCTTCCCCCCCTCCCCCATTAAGCCTTCAGCCCACTCGCCTGGGGGACGATCTAGGCTGGGAAATCTTTCCACTACCGAGAAAAGGTGACATCCGCGCAGGCAGTTTTCCCGCCCAAAAATAATGCCTCCTAATAAAGGATACACCATTCCGGCGACAAAACATTCTCCATACAGAAGATAAGGGGTCGGCTAAGATTATAATTTGTTACTCAGAAACGAGTAGTAGTTCGAAGATTTTAAAAAGGTGGGGGGTGCTTATAAACTACTTTTGATTATAACCATCCAATGTGTAATAAAAAGTACTTTTAAAACTATGATTTTATTACTTTTAATACATGAGACAATTAGTAGACAATTTTTAATCAGCTCTATTTATGAATATACTTTATAATCCAATGTTAGAAGCAGCCCCCCACCTCGCACGCACGCACACACACACACACACACACACACACACACACACACACAAGAGAACAGAGTTTGACGGAATAATGAACGATGTTATGAATATTATTTGAGTATAACCTATTGTTCAATGCCAATCCTATTATTAATTAAATTTTAGAAATAAACTTCTAAAACTGGACGTTATGTCCTAGCTGTCCAAAAATGTGGACGTTCTGTCCCTGGACCTTTTGTCCGTCGGACATTATGTCTGTTGGACGTTATGTCCACTGGACGTTATGTCCGTCGGACGTTATGTCCCTCGGATGTTTTGTCCGTTGGACGTTTTGGTCATGGACGTTATGTCCATGGACGTTTTGGATTTGGACGTTATGTCCGGCATTCAGTCCCGCCTGCCCTCCACTAAATCCGGCTCTGGAAGAGTTAGTCTACGGTGGCTATTCATCCCAAATTTTGACGCCAAACTCCATTTTTATCTGTCATTTAATAAGTAATGTCAAAATCCAATTACATAGATTAGTTTTATTTTAAAAAAGAAAAAAAGGGGGAAATAAATAAGATTTCGTGGCTTCCCCACTAAGCATTCTCTTAACAACCATTTTTTGAGGAAAAGATTTTTTTTTTTCATTATTACTCTTGAAAAATTATCTTTCTATTATTTTCTTTTAACTTTCCTTTTTTTTTCTCCTGACTGGGATAGCTTTTATTACTTGTCCGTAGTATACTCAGAAATGGAAAAGAGATAGGGGTGCAATTTCTTCCAAATGTTTGAAAATAGTTTCAAAAACATTCTTTCAGTAATTATTCTCATCAGTTTGTGCAAATGGAATTGATTGAAATTGGAAAATTTAAATTATTGCATTATAAATCTTAAACTTGTGCTTGAACTGTAATGTTCTTATTTATGATTAATATCATCTACGCGTTGAAGGCGGCTAATATATGTGTATAAGATATATTAAGATTTACAATCAATATGCGAAAGTTAAGGGATTTGGGAATCAACCCGGCAAACCTTCTCTCGCCATGCCCCTGTTACATATATTTTTTCTGTAATTCTAAAATATTTCTCTTAAAAATCTAAAAAAATATTTATATTTCTGAAAAAAGAATGTTTTATAATTTTATTATAGCCTTTTTAAATAACTTTATAAAAAAGGAAAACATGTATTAAAAAGAACTATATGTTTTATAATTTATTATTCTGCAGAAGAATAAAAGTTATTGGCTGTGCTCAAACTTTTTTAATCAATCGAAATCGGGAGAAATGTTTCCAAAAACAAAAGCTGCTAGAAAGGTTAGGCATTTTGCGCTGTAGGCTGAACATAATATCCAAAAAAAAAAAAAAAAAAAACGAACTTATTAGCAATATGGTTATAGGAACTGATGGAAAGTCACGCTGTGAGATCACCTCAAAGATCCTTTCTTCCGACCGAAGTATTTTCAACTGATGGGACAAGTGACAGTGATGTACAATTCCCAATGGCAATACAACTACAAGGATTGATAGCTAATAACTTGTGAAGATGCCCGCATTTCGGGAGGAAGGGGGAAATGAAGAAACTTTTATATTCATTCTTTTTCATTCATGCGACTTGTTCTATTTTTTCCCTTTGAAATTCTTCATTCCGAAGCTGCTTTTGATTTTTGAATATTTTTTTTGCAATTCAGATGTTTTATTCCTAATTTTAAAACATCCCATGTGTCTATAGATAGCAGACAGCTGAACCAACATACGCGATAAACACTAGCCTAGGGAAATAGCGAAAAAGGCTGCACGCCTGAAGCGCGACAGCGATTAAGATGACAGCTTACCACGCCTTCTGTAATTAGTGCACACAAGAACTAACGAGATGCTGCCGAAGGGGGTCTCAGAGTGGACGATTTCATTCCCAAAATAGCTTGATCGAAAAAGTCAGGACCTAACTGTAGTAAAAAATTCCCCCCTTCCCGGTCTTAAAGAGTTAAAAGGATCGTTAATAACTGTTAAAAAATCGGTTAGGGACAAGGGCATGTATATATATATATATAAGGAGTCCAGGGCCCCGGATCCTCCCAGAATTAGAAAAATTATAAGTAATAAGTAATTATTATAGGGGATTTTCGAAACTAGGTGCACCAAGCACTGTTAACCCCTGCTAATTCCATTACCCGAGCAATACCGGGTACGGGAATACTAGTTCTATATAAAAACCTCTTTTGTACGACATGTATTAAAAAAACTCTATTATGGGTAGCCATTTTGAAAAACGCCGCCATCTTGGATTTAAACAGTTTTTGAAAGTGCCTCTGGGTCTTAATTTCATTTAATTGTCATAAACAACATTCCTGCCAAGTGGTATCTTCTTATCATAATTTGCAGTTTTCGGTTGATTTTTGTCGTTTAGCTCCCCAGCTACAACCTGTGCAACACTGTTTCTAGCTAATTCCTTTTCAACCTATTTTGAACTGTTGAGAATTTTGTTAAATCGATTTTAAAAATTTTCGTTCTCAGCAAGATTGAGCTTGCTCTCCAAAATGTCAGAGAACAATTTTGAGCATTTTATTACTGAAACCAAAAACTTAAGAATCAAACTACCAGATAATAAAGTACTAACAGACATTTTCTCTTAATTTAATCTGTGGGACATATTATTTTTCTCAGCTTCTTGGAAGGCCAATTCCCCCAATTTTTCGGAAGTAATTATAAAAACTTCTGCTCTAGTTTCAAAATATGATTCACTAATCATATTTCTATTTCGGAGGACTTATCTCCTAAATTTTTATTAAATGACTAAGGTAACAACAAACCAGTTTTATTTTCCATGCGACTGTTTAAAGTTGGTTTCAAGACTCTATATGGTAGGCAGACTTCGCTACGGCCCATACCCACCATTTCTATAAGCTACTGTAGCACGTTACATGCTCTTACTTGTCCACTGACCATATTTTACTTACTTTGGAAGTTTTTTTGAGCAATCACGATTGCTTATTGTTCTCATTTTGACCGTCTTTGGTGTCCTAGTACAGTAAAAATAGGGGTCGGACCCAAACACCCAAAAAAAAAAAAAAAGTTAAACCTGGTGCAAATTGTTTATTACCCTCTCAATAAGAACAGGTAAAAAGTCCCACCCCATTGTGCGTCGGGTTTCGGAATGGGGGGCATCTAAAAATTGCTGTTTTGAGCATTTTTTCGGAATTTTTAGAGTAAATTTCAAGAGGAAATATTATGTCATACTAAATTTAAAAGCATGAAAATAAAGGCGTTTACCCCCAAGAGGGATGACACAACCCACCTAGAACCCCCCTATCCCCGTAAAACGAAGCAGTACCCCCCCTATCCCCGTAAAACGAAGCAGTACCCCCCTATCCCCGTAAAACGAAGCAGTACCCCCCGTTCCCCCCCCCCCCCTCCATACATTTCAAGTGGAAATATTATTTTATGCAAAGTTCAAGTTAGTAATCAAGTGTGTCCATCCTCCAAGTGCGATGGTACCCCCCTCCTTCCAAAGCTACAGCACCCCCTCCCCCTCCAAAAATATGCAAATTCCTCCCCCCCCCCCCCTTCTTTCCATTTCAAGTAGAAGTATTATTGCATGTAAATTTAAAATGCACTAAATCAGGACTGTCCACCCCACAAGAACAATAGCTCACCTCCCAAAACGAAATAATGTACTGAAAGATTACCCTCCCCCCCCCCCCCTCTGATGGCACATTTGATTAAATGGTCAGAAAAATTATGCTGAACTGGTTTTTTTCCCTTTTTACTATATTGCTTTCCTTGCAGTACTTAAAAGCAAAATTTTTAGTTTGCGTTATAACATGCATGCCTCAAATACGTCACCAGATTGAGATAAAAGCTCCAACAGAACTGAAGTTTTCAAATGATTTCTCCTAAGCTTGTAACAAAAAGTCTTCGTTATCAAGATCTTTTTTGGAATCTAGATTCTCGGCAAAATCGTTATTGTTGCAGCTATGTCTGACTCAGTTTGCGCATATAGTTGAGCACTTCAGTCCACTTTCAGACTTAACGAACATTCATTTTTCTAATGAACCCCTCAGAGCAAGCACAAGATATGAGGCGAAGAAAGTCTTCTAGAGCGGAAGGCTTGCTGTTGTAATAGGACGCAGACATTTCTGTGGTGCTTTCTCCTTCTTTGTACCCATCAAAAGTGACACTAGCTTTCCCATACTTACAAGTGACATATACACTGCATTGCTGGTATATTTCCTTGAGGCTTGCAGATCATTACCAAAAAAAAAAAAAAAAAAAAAAAAAAGAAGAAGAAGAAAAAACATGAGGTGAGAAAAAATCGAGAAGTTATCTTCCATCTATAACATATATGACACTAACTGTTTATTTTGTGATGGTGGCGTAGATGGATCTTTCGCTTCAGATAATAACACTTAACTATACAGGTTTTCTTTACTTCTGAAACCAGATTCATCGAATACTGATGGAAGATCAGCGCACAACTCGTACTAGAAGTTTTTAGCAATTTGTTGTTCCATCTTTTCTACTGTTCATACTATTCGGTGTAAAAGATAGTTTGGGCTTACACATCTCTACAAATAGTAACTACTCTCGCAACAGAAGCTAGAGACATAATTGCATACCTCCTTTACAAAGAAATGCCACTAAATTTTTTGCCTTTCCATATCCTTTTATGTTACTACTTCTCATCACATTTCACCTTCTTATCAGCGACCGACCAGTATCGGCTAGCAACACCACTACCAGATTGAGACAATACCCGTAGGGAGGGAAGAGCAGTATTTAGCATTCTACTGCTGTATTGCTCATTGCTCTCATCAAGACTTCTACCATCGTTGAATCACTACAGGTTAATTTGTCACTGCGTTGGATCGTTGGGTAGCTGATTTGACACATTTATCATTTTTTTAAAAATTGCATAATGTACTCGAAAGTTTCAGATAGTGTTGCAAGTATATGTTCGCATATTTAGCACAATTCACATAACCGGCTGCGTAAAAGAGAGGCGGCTAGGTGTTTGCAAACGAGAACCCCCACCGACTTGGAGGGTGCAGAATTGCAGCATTGCCGGTTTCACTGTTGGCAATTTCCGTTTATCCCCCCTTACGGTAATGGCAAAAGATTAAAGAAAAGTTGAAGTAAATTAATTAAGAAGAAGGAGATAAACTGCAGTTAATTTGGACTATTTTTTTATGCTGCACAGGGATTTTGTTTTAGATATCACCCAAGCTCTAAACAGTTTAATAACTCCAGTCACTATTAAAATGGTTACTGAGCTCGCTTAGATCTTTTAGAATTATCCTTCTGACATTACTATATCATTGTGTGGCATTTTGCACTTCGGAAAAGTTTTAAATCAGTAAAATTTTTTCATGAACTTCACTGCAATCGTTGATTTTAAAATGCAAATTCATGGTCCCCCCCCCCCCCCCTCAAGCGATGGTGCACTCCTGAAGTGTGACGGAATACCCATACAGAGTAAAAGCCCTCAAAAAAGAAAGAAATACCCCTTGAAAAAATGAAAAAACTGCCTTAAAAATTCCAATGACGCAAACTGCGCCATGTACCCCCCCCCCCCCCGTCTCCCCTGTGCAAAACGGTTAACTAGCATTTTTTTCTATGAGAGTTTATTATTTTGCTATTATAGAGCGTGATTTCTGTGACTTTTGAGTGTTTTTTACACACAAAAACCTACACATACACAACTAATACACACGTCTCCGTTCAAGAGGAGAGGTAGACTTGGAGGGATAGGAGCCGTGACTAGAAACAAGTGAGTAGGGTAGTAACCAATGGGTAGGGTCTTGTCGCAACTTGTGATTGCGAAAAACATAATTTGAATTCAAAATTTCAGAATTCAAATTAATTTTTTATTTTTTTGGAACAGTAAAAATATTTGAAACTGTATTATTTTAATTTAAATTTTTAATCAATTATATATAAAAAAAATTGCTTTGAAATTATAATTAAGTATAAACATTTTCATGAATTACTGAGATTATTTTTTTCATTGTCATATTTATTTTAAAACAATTGAGCAATTTTTAAAGGTAATTGAGCTGAAGTTTCAACAATATTTGACATTTTCCATGAATGAACCACTTTGTCCGGTGGTCCATTCGTGGAAACACCTAGTGGTCCAATGATAGCAACTGCGTCATTTTGAATATTCTTATTGGTGTTACTGCTGTGACGAATCTTGATAAAACATGAATTATGGGGAATGGTACTTGAAAAGACACTCTTTTAAGTCAATGTTCACGTTTAATTGATCAGTGATATTCAAAGCATGTTATAGCTAAATGAAAATCTCAGTAATTAGTAAAACAATGGTAGAAATCTTTTCTGACCGATTAACAATATGATTAAATAATTTTAACTACTTGACGACTCTGCAGTAGATTGTTTTCAGACAAAGAAGGTACTAAAACTTATTATGTGTCTGCACAAGTTCTGGTATGGAAAATATCTTCACGCTCTAGTTATGGAACCGATTCATTGACGGCAACCTTCCCCTACAATGTATATTTTAAATAAGTTATTTTTTTTATGCGATTTTGAGAATATACGCACAACCTGGCTTCAAAAATTCTGAATAATACTCAATCATTTTTTGCCAAAATTTGAATGAGGTTAGACTTAAAAAGAATAAAATTTTTCTATAAAATGAGACAAGAACCGGGACTTTAGGGCGAATGGTTTTTATTTTATTGTTGAAAAACTGTGATTTTTTTTACTAAAAATCGCTCTTTTTCTTAACTTTTACCCTCTTTGCGGAACGTGTTAATATTATCCGATTGAGCTAAAACTTTGCAAATAGCACTTTCTAGCCTAGTGTCACATTTTAGAGGGGTGCCGCAAAAGATTAGATGAATTTTTCCACTTATATGCCTTGTGACCACCCTATTGATACATTTATTTATAATACTTATTCATTTACGAATGTTTTTTTAACTTATCTAACAGCCGAATAAACTAGGAGGTGAAAAATGGTTCTGCTTTGTGAGGGAACAATATATGAAGAAGCGGCATTACCTGCAGTGTATAAGCCCGTCATTGCTGCAAATTAGTATTTTAATAGCTCTTAATCCGATAAGCAGGGTTAAAACTTTCTGAGTTGTTCTTTTAAAATTGCATTTCTGACCTTACCTCCACCCAAACTAGGTATTACTTCACTTAGAAGTACGCAACTCACTAGTTGGATTCGAAGAATTTTTCTTTTGTATTTGCGTACTAAATTCAGTGCCTTAAAGCAGGAATTAGTAAATGGAGGGAGCAAGTGCAATCATTGGCTTAGGAAAAGCGAAGACAAAGACGCCGAGTCACATGTTTCAACAACGACGAAATGTTGACATGTTTTGCGTGAAACTAGCGAAAGAAAACTGATTTCTTTCAATGCTTTACTTTAAAATCTACCAGGTAACTTGGGATTTTTGCTTCACAAATGAAAGTATTCATTCCGTCCATTTAATCTCTTTCCAATGTTCAGTGCAGCAGATGTTTTCGTGCAATTAGAGTCACCTCGCATGTACTATAAGGATAAGGTCCGTGAATCCCATTTGAAGTTTTTCCAGGGTGCCGCAGGTCTGAAATTTTGTTCTGTGGACAATTGTGCCAGTGAAGCGTAAAACGTTTGCAGTCGATGATTAGCTAGAAATAATATTTTAAAAAACTAAAAAAAACACGCTTTAGTAGCAAAATGAACTAAAAGGATAAAAATAATCTTTGGATGACAAGTATATAAAGTAATTGACCAAACACTTAATTTTACTGTAATAAAAAAAAGCGTGGGGGGCTTCTTATCATTTGTCTTAAATTTCTTCCACTTGTTATCCATGCAAAAATGTAAATAGGCAGCCCCCCACGCTTTTTTTTATTACAGTAAAATTAAGTGTTTGGTCAATTTTTAGTTCATTTTGCTACAAAAGCGTATGTTTTTCTTTTAGTTTTTTTAAACTAATATTTTTTTCAATTAAGATTTAGATACTAAATATTGCTAACACTTGTAACTCTTAAATGAAATCTTTGTGCGTGTGTTCGATTTTTATAATGGAATATATTTTAGTACTTTATTGCATTATTTACATCAGACATTTTGAATGCTTTCTGGTAAATTCATGTGCAAACATTGTTACACTCCGCAGTTCTGATTTGTACGTTGTAAATAATTCTAACAAACCACTAGCTATTTGTCCAAATGAAAGTTGGACCCACAAACATACAAGTAAAGCTAATAAAAGCGTGTTACTTAGAATAAACTAATAACTTATCGTTAATAAATTAATTTTATTATAGAATATTGCATTGTCATCGGGTCTGAGGTTGCATTCCAAATTTTAAAAGAATCCAATCACAAAAAGTGGGCGAAAATTGAGTTGCAAGATTATAAATTTAATTTTGGTGTAGACGAGATTAGAACGTACACTGTTAAAAGCAGGGGTTCCAGACGAGTGAAAATATTCCCTCTAAGGTGAAAGCATAGTGCCTGAAGGTGCATCACAGGCTAGAAAATAGAGCAGAGGAGCCAGAACATCATGCAATCGCAGAAAGACTCATTGCGCATGCGCTTTTTGCCTTAGACATACATTCAACCACCTCAATATGGCGGACAAATGATGATTGCGTTTGTGTGTCTTTCACATTGAATGAAGTACACTATTGGATTAAAACCCAACTTTTCTAGGATTAATTATCCGAAATTACAAGTAAGTACAGCTTTTGATCACTTTGTAGCTTTTAGGGCTTTCAAACATAGTTAAGTGTTTAAAAGTGCATTTATTGCTTTTCACAGTAACCGTTAGTCTTCTAGTTCTCGTTTACCGTTACTATCGTGAAATTTCCATCATTCAAAACGCTACTAAAAATATCTGTCATTATTTTCTTGAATACTCGATAAGCAGCTTTTATTAGTCACCAAAAGAACCTTAATAAAAATGTTTCTTGTGCTTCGTAGATTATAGCATAAAGATAGCGAAAAAAAATCTCTCTCAGTCTAGCTCTTTTTTTCTTTTTTTTGCTTTTTCATTCAAGTGTTAGAATCATTTCCTGTTAGCAGTCCTCGAAAGCGTTAGAACTTTCTTTTGGTTTTTTATTTAACTGTTGAGAAACTTTATGTGCAGTTTCTTTTGTTACTCTTGATTAACGTTTATGAAACGATTTTGTTTTTCCGTAATTGTAATATCCCTGAATATTTTTGGCTCATCATTTAAATAATCCATAAGTACAGCTATGCTTCATTTTCGGAATACGTCAAGTTTTAGTAAATGTATAATTTCTCACATGTTTTAAATAATTACTCGTTTTTAAATTATAACGTATTTGTGACAGATCTTTGATACAAGTGAAGGGGTAGATATTTATTGTTTTATTAATTTTTAACATTACTTTTTGTAAAAAAAAATTAAAAAAAACCATCAGAACCCTGAATTTTTTCACATGTTTTTTAACGACCCCAGAGTTATTATTCATATTATTTATTTTATGATTCTTTAAGAAAACGATAAAGATTTCACCGGTCCGCAAAGTTTTTCATTTGCTTTTACCGCGCCCGTGGGTCAAAAGAGGTTGAGAAACACTGAGTTAGAGCACGATCAGATGAATTAACGCTATGAGCACTTCTTAACTATGTTGAAAACTCTGAAATATGATCAAATGCTGTAATTACATGTTTTAATCATTTCCAATACCGAGTTCAATGTGAAAAATGTCCAAAACGTAAAATATCATAAATCAAAACAAAACTAAAAAAAAAAAAAAGGTACACAACTGTATTTAAAAACGCACACAATACGGGGGAGGGGGGAGAAGGATCTATAGTAAGGGTGCCATTTCTCTCTCCGAAGGATCCTTTTTTTCACTCCGGCTGTCTAGTTTTTAAAAGGTGCCTGTTTTTCACCCTATTTAGAGGTGCGATTTCGGCTCCGTATTGGGTGCCGCTGGTGAACAAGCGTTTCTCCCCTGAAAGGTGCCGAATGCATCCTGTAGTTTTAACAGTGTACGCCCAATGATTCCCAGAGGTGGACGTAAGCGAAAACCAGCGCCTTAGACCGTTCGGCCACAAACGCTCATAAAGTGTGTGTACTAACAGTAATAAGAGACTAGCTCTTAGCTCAAAGGAGAGTTACTCACAAACATACAAGTGAAGCTAGTCCTCGGCTGGAATTGACTGAGCTGGCGGTGTATTTCATGTAATAAAAACGTGTTAAAAATGCTTCGCATGGACTGGCCAACGAAGTTTCAGATCTTAGTTCTGTAAAGCATGTTTGAGTAGTCCAAGAATAGTCATTCACTTTGTCACCCCAGTCCCAGTCCCCTGCAAACGTTGAAAGACAGGTTTTATTTTTTTTCAATAAAGACGCCGCAAGTATTTCTCGACACCCTCATCTTATGACTGCTTGTTAGAACGCGTTTAGATCAGTGTATAGGGGCCGTAACCCATGTTATTAAAATAATTTTTAAAACCAAGTGCATCAACAGTTGAACGTTTCTTAAATAACCTGCATCTCAATTAAAATTTTCCATTTTTCTTTATTGTTAATGTTTATATACCTATATTTTCTCAAGCATCAGTATCATACAGAGCCAAATTCTGTTGCAGCAAGCTAAATGTCTTTTTTTTTAATCTTTTCGAGTTTTATGCTTACGACCTCATGCTTTTACATCGGTGATTAACTTCCAAAAATACTCTACAAAAAAGCATTAGAAAAAAACCTTTTTTCTGTTGAAATGTCGAGATGTAACTTTCCCCTTGGTTGATCTATAAGAAAGATTTAATCTATAATGTTTGCTTTCCATAAACGAATTGTGGGATTTTTGTCCAAAAAAATAAAAATTTATATGAAACATAAGTCAAAATATATAAAAGCACGATGAAAAAAATCAATGTTTGATAAGGCATTTAATTGGACAAAGATAATATTGAATTGCCTAATGTTCAAATTTATTCGGCGATACTTATTAAATCAATGAACAAAAATGTATGATAAAATGTTAAAAAGTTTTCCACACACACACACACATCATGCATCATATGCAACGTTTTTTGTATTTTTTTTATACGGTTTCAATATTTACTTATTTTCTATGAGGTTTTAAAAAGTAAATTTTTTTTCGCTCGGCTAAAACAATTTGAGACAATTTAAAAATAAATACCTTTACATACATGACATACTCTGAAAATAAAAATGAGTTCTATTGGTAGAGCGTAGCGTGAAAGGTTTTTTTAGTGACATTTTTTTCGAAGTTAGACAATTCAATTCAAAATCTTCAAATATATGTTCAACGTAGTATCGTAGTATCAATATGTATCGTAGAAAAGCTGATGGATGAAATTCCCCTTTTATAAGCTTTACTAGCCTTGCACCAATCTAAGAAACTTCTCCTCATTCAAGATAAACATAAATGAACTCATCAAAGGTCAAGGGGTTTTTTTTTAAAATCAATTACACTCTGTTGAATGAATGTATTGATGGATTCAGAAGCAGTTCTTCTCCGTGTTTATATTTTACTAGCAAAAATACCCGTCGTTGCCTGGGTCAGTAATAATTATGAGAAACAATCGTTACTTGCCCTTGTTTTCTGTTTTAAGCGAAAGAATTTAAAACAAACCTTTTTGACGTGATTAAAAATCGAGCTTCTTCCTTACTCTTTAAACTAAAATAGCAATAAGTATAAAGAACTAAATAGTATTCAATTAGAAACGAAAGCACGACATTTAAGCATATACAAATTTGAAGAATTTCCGAAATATGAAATTAAACTTTACATATTTAAAAAGATTTATCTGTTAGTACTTTTTTTTTTTTTAAACTAAAACCTTCTCTGTATGGCTATTGATGTACGAACGGTTTTAAAAAATGCAGCCGCCCGTGTTCCCCTTACACTTGCTTTAGTTATTAGATACTTTTGGTCAAAAAAAAAAACGGTTTCATCCGAAATGTTTCCAAAGTAAGTAGTAAAATTTGGCGATTGTTTGAAATCGTGCAAAAAGAAAAATTAATGGAAGTTTTTGTGCGGTTTATGGATTTGCTTATTTAGTTGTTGAATTATTTTACACAGTATTTTTTTTTTTTTAAGTATCTTTGATTGGCGTTATTTTGTTTATATGGTGAAAGCTGAGAAACATTATTACGTAGTCTTTGGGCTCAAAAACAGCGACAGTGGAAAAAAACTGCCAAATGCATCAGCTACTGAAATCTTTCTGAAAAAATTCTGGCGATATTTCTGCTGGTTGGTTGGATATAGTGAGCAAGTGTTCAATCAGCTTAAATAATAATAATAAACCATTAATTACATAAGTTCCGTTTAAAAGTAAAATAATCAGCGAAATTCATTTATTTTAAGCCAATCTTGTGGGAAAACGTTACTTTAAGATTTGACTTGAGAAAAGCCTCAAAAAGTCAGACGAAACGCAAAAATATTTAACAATACAATAATTCTTGGGAGTTGAGATGACACACTAAATAATGACTTGGGTTGATGAAAGCCTTCGAACAGGGAACAAAAAAGCTCATAACTCGTTTTTTATACAACTTAGAAACTTCGAACCGATGGTATCTTCAGCAGAAAAATTGGCGCTTTCGATGGACATATAATGTTAATATGTGCACGTTTTTTTTCACCCCCATATTGGGGCATTTATGCGAAAATTGGGACTAAAATTGGAAAAAAAAGGGAACTATCAATCGGATTTTTTTTGAACTGGTCTATAAACCTTCCCAGTACCAAACTGAACAAACGGTGAAAGTTTCAGCCAAATCTGCCGGGTAGTTTCTGAGATCTTAGGGAACAAATTTACCAAACTCCATTTTTATATATTAAGATATATGTCTCAGCCTTAAGCAATTGCTTTAGCTCACGTGTCCAAATATATTTTATTGAAAAAAATAATGAATGTTTGCTTAAAGGATTTGAAAAATACACGAGAAAGGAAAATATGGAAGTCAGAAAAGTCTCAACAAGCTGACATGCCTGGGAAAATGTTTGCTTTCCGATTTAAGAGATTTTAGAAATTGTGTCGGGGGTTGTCATTCTGACACTTTAATGGCGAAAATATTTTCGTAGCTAGACAAATAAATATTGGGTTAATAATTCTGAAAAAATGGGTGCTAATTTCAACCACGTACCCTTTAACACTTTTATGGAACTCTTGAATTGAATTTTTATTTGTCTTGAATCAGGGAAAGCAACGTTTATTTACACTTTAAAGCTTGCGTTAAACTTAGTTATTGTCATTAGTTTGCTTACAATGTTAATTGCTTTCAGTAGGATGAACTGGCTATTTTCGGGGGGGGGGGGGGGAACAACAATACAAGTTAAATTAGCTATTAAATCTTATATATATATAAACGGCGTTTACCTACATGAATAAAAATGTTCTTGCTTCTTATTTATGAAGGATATTATTTAACACACTTTAATTTTCTTTTTGACTTTGTGGTCAAAACGCCAGAAGTGTGATTTCTCCACTTTTGTTTTATACTGCGAAAAAAAATTGTACTTATTACTTTCTTATATATCTAATATATAGAAGAAAGTATTGGATTCGTGCAAATTTTCGAATTTCGAATTTTGACGGATTCGAACGTTTTGAGGTCTACTGAGTCCATTTCGACTATTTTTGGAAAATGTCTGTCTGTCTGTGTGTATGTGTGTGTGTGTGACCAGTTTTTTGTGGCCGCTCTACAGCAAAAACTACCGCATGAAATCGAACGAAATTTAGTACACATATGTGCCGCTATGTGAACTTGTGCCCATTGATTTTTGGCGCGAATTCCTCCAAGGGGGGTGGAGCAATGGGACGTTTTTTGAGTTACGCGTGCTTGCTATTCCTCAGGAAGTAACTGGCGGAATCAAACAAAATTTGGTCCATATGTTGCCATTAACAGGAACAGGTGCTGATTCAATTTTGGTGTCAATAACTCAAACGGGGGTTGAGCTATAGAACGTTTTTTGTCGTCAATTGTGACTGCTGTATCTCAAGAAATAATGAACGGAATGAAAGAAAAATTTATCGGCAAGTAGCCCTTAGTGGGTTTTAAGAGCTGATTTCATTTTGGTGTCAACAGCTAACTAGTATGTTGTGGCCATCACGAAACTTTCTTCTATATTTTTCTTTTTTTGAGCAATCACGATTGCTTATTGCTTTCATTTGACCGTTTTTGACGTTCCTTTGATTTTTCCCACCGCCACCCTCTGCACCATCACCGTGGACAGGCGGGCTCCTCACGATGCAGCACCTATAGCGAAAGCCGTCTTCAGGTTGCATCCATGTCCTACACACACGCGCATACATACACAACTACACACACACGCACACATACACACACACAAACACATACACACATACATCTACACACACATACACCTACCCATACTTACACAAACACACACGCATACATACACACACATACACACAACTACCCACACATTCATGCCTGCACACAGACACAAACACAAATGCCTACACACATACACATACCCCCCACACACACATACACATACCCCCCACACTTATGCCAGCACACAGACACAAACACACATACCCGTACACACAAACACCCCCCCCCCCCACACACACAAACACACATGCCTACATACACACACTCGTGATTGCGAAAAACATAATTTGAATTCAAGATGTCAAAATTCAAATTAATTTTTTTTTATTTTTTTCTGATCCCTCCCCATGCTTGACGAGGAAGAAATATTCCCAACAAAAACAAAATTACACATGCAAAAACTTGACGACTATCCCAATGTCTGAATTATTGCAAAAGCAAAGCAAAGAGCGAAAATTGAAAGTTTTTTTAAAAGCCTTGCTTGAATTAATTACAAATATTTTATTTGTTAACAAACATAAGATGGCAACAGTTAAAAATTTTAAATCATTGAGATAATATTTCCTATCATTTCCATACAATTAAAATCACGAGAAATACGCAGACGACAATCTATTACGATTTATCTTTCTTATTGTTGCATTAATAAAAATATTTTTATTCGCAAAAAAAAAAAAAAAAAATCAACACCTCTTGGAGCGATCGGCGTCAAAATTGAACCAAAGCCTGTTTACACATGGATTCACATATATTCCAAATTTCAACCAGAACGTAGCATTACTTCTTGAGATAGGACACTCAAAATGGAAAAAAAGAACGGGTGATTGCGCTACCCCCCTTTTTAGCTGTTGACACAAAAATAAAATCAGTTCTTATACCCACTAAGGGCTACTTGCCGATAAATTTTTCTTTCATTCCGTTCATTATTTCTTGAGATACAGCAGTCACAATTGACGACAAAAAACGTTCTATAGCTCAACCCCCGTTTGCGTTATTGACACCAAAATTGAATCAGCACCTGTTCCTGTTAATACCAACATATGGACCAAATTTTGTTTGATTCCGCCAGTTACTTCCTGAGTAATAGCAAGCACGTGTAACTCGAAAAACGTCCCATTGCTCCACCCCCCTTGGAGGAATTCGCGCCAAAAACTAATGGGCACAAGTTCACATAGGGGCACATATGTGTACCGAATTTCGTTCGATTTCATGCGGTAGTTTTTGTTGTAGAGCGGCCACAAAAAACTGGTCACACACAGACGTGACACACATACACACACACACACACACACACACACATACAGACAGACAGACATTTTCCAAAAATGGTCGAAATGGACTCAGCACACCTCAAAACGTTCGAATCCGTCAAAATTCGAAATTCGAAAATTTGCACGAATCCAATACTTTCTTCTATATATTAGATATAGAAGAAAGTAAAAAGGGGGTAGCGCAATCAACCCGTTCTTTTTTTCCATTGTGAGTGCCCTATCTCAAGAAGTAATGCTACATTCTGGTTGAAATTCGGAATACATGTGAATCCATTCGTAAACAGGCTTCGGTTTAATTTTGACGTCAATCGCTGCAAGAGGTGTTGATTTTTTTTTTTTTTTTTTTTTTTTTTGAGCAATCCCGATTGCTTATTGTTCTCATTTGACCGTTTTTGGTGTCCGTGCCTTTTTCAACTTGGACCAGAAGCCTTTTCAGCACCACCACCCACCGTCCTCTGCTGGCGGCGCGGCGCGGCTGCTCCGGTTTTGAGCTATCCGATCTTCCTGGTAGGAGGCGTCCATGTCCTACACACACGCACGTTCACACACATACACACACACACACACACACACACACACACACGATTTCACACATACACTCACACACGCCTACGTGCATACACACAGGTCTACGCACACACACAACTATGCACACGTAACCGCCCAGGAGGAGAGGCAGGCTTGGGGGGGGGGGGGGACAGGAGCCGTTTCTAGAAACAATAACTCCAATGAGTAGGGTCCTGTCTCAGTTCGTGATTGCGAAAAACATAATTTGGATTCAAAATTTCAGAATTTAAATTAATTTTCTTTTCTCTTATCCTATTCTCATTCGAAAGCTAGAAATAGCAAGATTTCTTTCAGAAATGAAATAAAAGATACTTGATTATTTATTTATTTATTTTTTTTTTTGCGAATAAAAATAGGTTTATTAATGCAACAATAAGAAAGATAAATCGTAATAGATTGTCGTCTGCGTATTTCTCGTGATTTTAATTGTATGGAAATGATCGGAAATATTATCTCAAAAGATTTAAAATTTTTAACTGTTGCCATCTTATATTTGTTAACAAATAAAATATTTGTAATTAATTCAAGCATGGCTTTTAAAATAACTTTCAATTTTCGCTCTTTGCTTTGCTTTTGCAATAATTCAGACATTGGGATGGTCGTCAAGTTTTTGCATGTGTAATTTTGTTTTTGTTGGGAATATTGCTTCCTCATCAAGCATGGAGAGGGATCAGGAAAAAATATATATATATACAGTGGCTCCCAAAAGTGTTCGTACACTTTGAAGTTTTTTAGAAAAATCAATATAACTCGAAACTGAATTCGAATATGAACTTCAATATTTTTTCACATCATTCCTATGTCATTCTAAATAGAACCCATTGGTTTTTTCAAAATATTGACGGATCTTCTTTTTGAAATGGGTCAGAAAACGAAGAGACAGAGAAATAACACGCCACAAAAGTCATCGTACACTCAAATATTTTCGAATAAATTCATGATTAAAATTATCATATGCCATTTTATTAATATTTTTGCATTGTGTTGACCCTTAAGAGTCATTTGGCTTTAATTTTTTGTTTATTTATTCCTTAATATTGTGCTTATTACTGTAAAATGGCTGGTATTCGTAAAAACCCACAACCATCATTCAAAATTTGAATTTTTTTCCCACAGTAGTGGTAAATTGGTTTGAAAGGTCTCTAAATTAGTTAATTTATTTGTTTGTATAGTAAAGTGCTTGATAAAATGCTTTAAAGAAAGGAATTGGACCGAAAACAAGGTAAGAAAAGGTCAACAGGCAAAGTTGACAAAACGTGATCGGAGATTTAAAGTTAAAAAATTTATAAAAAATACACATTTGAGTGCTGTAAAAGTTTTTGCAGAGTTGAATGAAACATTTTACATTTAATTTTCACCTAAAATTGTTCGCCAAGCTCTCCGATTAGCTGGATTAAATGGGACCTCTTCCCGCTGAAATTTTCTTGGTCGTGCGAAAAACAGAAAGCTTACGTTTTTCGTAGCAAAATTAATGATAAATAAGCTCAAAAAGTTTTACAATTACGTCTTACGTACAGATAAAAATGAATTCAACATTTTTGGTTAAATTGTTTTATAATTGTAAGTAGAAGAAAAAAATTGGAAGTTAATCTTAAGAACTTAGTTGGATCAGTTAATCAGGACGGTGGAGGTGTTTTAGTGTGAGGGTGCATATCAGCATCAGGACTTGGTAGTTTGGAATTTTTCGATGAAATAATGAATCATGCCGTTCCTTTAAATATTTTAAAACCCAATTTTGAACACTTAGCCAAAAATTTGGTTATTGGAAACAACTTTGTGTTTTATCAAGATAACGATAAGAAGCACACGGTATCCAACGTTTGAGTCTAGTGTCTCAAAAATTGTCCTAAAGTTTAGAAAATACCCCCTCAATCTCCAGATTTGAACTTAATGCAACATATTTAGAGATATTTGGTGGCTAGATTACGAAATTACGACTTTGAAACGAAAATAGAGCTAGAAACAGTAAGACTCAAAGTGTTGTTGAACACTTACTCAGAAATTACGCAAAAAAAAGAAAGAAAAAGAATGAAATCTATTCCCAGACGTTTAAAAGGTGTTATGAATACTGTATGATATTCTACTAATTAATAACTTAATAAAAAGTTAGATTATTCAATAAGATATACACATTTTATAAAGTGTACGAAGACTTTTGTGAGATGGAATTTCCGGCACTTTTTGGCTTTTGATTTTTAAAAAATTAAGTTTTAATATTTTTAAAAAACTTTTCATGTAGTTTTGTTAAAAATTGATCATAGATCTTATAATTAAATACCCATTCCGAAATATTAATTCTAACCAATGGATTCGGACCTATTTCGTTGAAAGTCGTAGGTGTACGAAGACTTTTGGGAGCCACTGTAGAAGAAAGTTTCGTGATGGCCACAACATAATAGTTTTTAGTTTACTAGATTTAATTACTAATTATGTAAGTAATTGCTTGTTTGTTTTCATTTCCATATAAACAAATGCAGAGACAAATCATTGTTTTTTTATTTATTTTGCATAATTATTTTTAAAACTCCTACTTACAAACCTCTTTAAAATGATGAATGTTTGACTTTCTTAAAACTATTCAAACTGAAATATTTGTTCAGATTTAAAGTAAATATTTCTTCCACCCATTTATAAAAGTATCTCCAGAAACATGAAGCAATATTAGCAAAAATAAAGGAAAGAAAAAAAAAAGAATTGTAAAGGGATTGCATTTTATTAACAATCTAATTTAAAAAGGAAAAACAAACTCCATGGGAACCTTTAAACATTTGTACAAAGATAGTTTCAGAGTAAATTTCGAATAAATATCGTTTCTGAAATCAGTTGTCGATTGGTTTGTTATTACTGCTAATTATTCATTTTTGTCTGACGTTGAAATTGGTAATTTTGCTTCTTTTTTTTTCTTTTCTCCTCGTGTTCTTAATTTTGCAAGTTCTTTCAAATCCAAATTTTTGTAAAGCAAATCCTTGTCCTCTCTCTAAAGAAGAAATTTTCTGTGATAAATGTTAGAAGGAAAATGGCAAAACAAGCAGCTATATTTAATTTAAACAAATAATTTGCGCTTGAAAAACAAGATTAAGTTACTGCAGTTTCAGCAGTTATTTTATTAGTTTACGGTATTAGAAGTACTATAATAAATCAGTTTTCTCTTTTAATAACGCGGCAAAAAAGATATGCTTGACAAAATGATATTCGATATCCTACTAAAATTTTGACAAACTAGTGAATCAGCACTTTCTAACTATATATCGCTGATTAATTAGAAATTGAACTGCATTTGGAAGACTTTACTTAATCAGAAATAAGGCTGTTCAGCTTAATTAGCTAAATTTTTACAGGTTTTGTTTAGCACTGTAGTACTCTCCTAATCAAAAAAAGCCGTTTTTGAAAACTTTAACTTTCAGCTATGAATATTTTTCTAATAACTTGTGTCGGAATCATTTATTTATTTTTTTTTCAATCTAAAGGCATTTTGCTCATTTATTTTTGTCAAGTTTTGAGTTATTTTTCAGCTTTATTAATTATTCCGCAGAGGAAAGAAAAAAGTGCTTCAAAAAAAAAAAAAAAAAAAAATGTCAAATTTGAAGAAGGATAATTTTAAAATTATATGTGTAATATGTTTTGCCTTTTTACTTTTTCTTCTGTTTGTGTTAACAAAATTGAACTAAAAAAAAAAAAAAAAAAACCCCGCAAAAAATGAGTTTAATCTTGTGCTCACTTGACTACGTAATGTGTGATTAAGGTTGATTAGGAGATTAAGGTTGAAGAGAATGAAATATATGGAATGGAAATAGTTGACACAACAATTTTAAAATAGGTAATAGAGAAAAAAGCAACATAGTTTTAAACGTTTTTATAACCGGGGGAAAAAAAAAGAACTTTTTCTATTTTACCCTCAAAGATTTTCAGACGTCGAGGACGGTGGCAGCGACAGATAATGACCCATGGAGGTAGGATAGACGTTTTACGAAATGAAGAATTCTAGAATTCTTCAAATTTAGAAAAACTTTTCCTCTAAACGCAGTGAAGGAATCTTACCCGCTTCAAAATAAATTGAAGAATTCTTTTCAACTCTTTTTCGTTCTTTCTTAATATTTTTCCACTTTTTAAACTCCCGGGAGATCCTAAAAAGTTTTCTTTCTTTAAAGCTCCGAAAATTTTCGAAAATGATAATAATTCGATTTGCACAATTTGTTAGGCAATTCCATGCACGAGATTTCGTCCAATATGAATTACGATTTTCCTTCATTTTTTACCCGACTGCACGTGCGTGGCGCAAAGGAGGGTAGTGTGTTTATGAGTCTTTGTATGTTTGTTCCTATCTCACTGTACCCCACTCCGTCTTTTTCTGCCAAATTAACATTTTAAGGAGGTCGTTTAAAACCTATCCTAAATGTTTTTATAACAATTGGCTATATAGGTTGAATAATGAAAGTGATCAAATGGCTAATTTTAATGCATAAAAAAAATGTTGTAAATCTATGCATGCGAGAGTTAGAAAAAAAAACATTGCTTGCCTGAAATCAAAAAAATAACTAAGTTGATTGCAAACACAGGCAAGAGCTTAATATCCCCAGGGTCAGTTGCTGCAGATTCATGGGTACCTAGCATCATTTCCAGATCATAACTACAAAAACCAAAAAATAGCTTTGTCTCGCGGTACCCGCGTCTCACTGTGCCCCACCCTCCCCTACTGCTTATTTTACAGAACGACAGCATGCTACATTTGTATTCGATCTAATTTCTTTCTTTGAAATTTGAGACCGTTACAAGTTTTAGCTCCATTGTTATTTGCTGAACTAATACAGCCAATATCATATTTGAGACAGAGAAAAGCGAAGGGCTGTAAGTGCACATACATTTTCTTATTTTGAGTAAAACGCGTTTAAAGTTTCGTTCCTGGGTAGACTTTCATTGAAAGATTTTTCTAAATCATGCTCTACAGCAGCACCTACCGAGGCTACTAGTAGAGGAATGTGGGGCAAAGTGAAATGGTTAAGATGACAGAGTTTTTTCAAAATGAACAAATCGGAAACTTATTTTGAAAATTACAGCACATAAAGAAAGAACGTTATATTTTAAATTTAAAACTTGCATTGAAACATTATTTTTTATTTTTGCAGTAAATTTGAGTCTTCAAGAAAAGGTGGAAATTTCACTTCTTTTTTTCGTGGGGCAAAGTGAAAAATAAAATAGTCTTCTAATGAAATATTTTCTGTTCGATTATAATATTTTTGATCAAAAGAAACAGTAAAAAAAGTTGATTGAATAAATAAAACTATAATGAAACAATAAACGGATAATTAAACATATAAATCAGTTAATATATGAAGAAAAATAAACGAGAGAGTAAAAGAGTGAATGAATAAATAAGTTAATTACTAAATAAAGGAATGTAAATGAATTCATTAATAAATGAATTTATTAATTAATGATTTATATTAAATGATTGAGTGAGTAAATGAAACAAACTATTTCACTTTGCCCCATCCACTTTGCCCCGTGTGTACTTGACAAATTGTATAATTTATTTAAAATACAAATAAGCTCAATATTAACTAAATTTTTACCGCATTGAATATTAGTTGGTCTCAATTAATATTTAAAGTGTTAACAACAAGAACTTTAACATTTTATACTAACAAAAATAATTTTTGACCCACAACAAATATTACAATATGAGTATCATTTCTATTTTTTTTTTTGAAAATTGCCTGTATTACCAAATGTTTTAATCTTCGACGGTATTTTTTTCTTGACTGGAATGGACTACATATGGTACTACATAGTTAAAATGATACCAGATAGGTGGAGCTAAAAGCAAAGTAAATAATATTTCACCATTTCACTTTGCCCCGCTATTTCACTTTGCCCCGTGTTCCCCTACTATCTATTGCCCCAAAACAGAGCATAGCCCCCCTAATTGTACTGGCTACCTCCAAATTTTTAATTTTGTCCCTTACATCCCTCTGCTTCCCACTGCCGGAATTGATAAGTCTTATCTCTTCAATGCTGCTGCGAAATTAAAATTACTTTTTTTAGCACCTGTAAAGCAATGAAGTATTTATATTCGCATATTTTACATTGAATCAGTTAGGAAACAAAATAATCGAAATTGAAATCTAAAAATAGTAATATTCTACTGATTCTATTACTTTCGCAAAGTGTTTGTCTACAGACATCTTATAAGTATAAATCCATAGACAGAATAGTAGATTTTTTTTCCTCTTTAAGTGTGTAAATATCTAATATTTTCTCGATTGCTACGCATTCACCGAATGTTTTCTTTTTCTTTGTTTCAGACTGCATTCTTCCTCTCCTTGAGCCGTAAGTTGCGGAAAATGAAATTCCCTCAGGGTGCATTTTGCTTGTTGAATCACTGCTAAATTAACGCTCAGGAAACTCCAGGTTCTACCCAAATTTCTTACAGACATTTTTTTCTACCATATAAAATACCATAGGTAAAATATTTAATAATATTTATTTTACAAATTCTTTTTATCTTTTGCTTTCTCACAAATCCGACTTTCATGTAGATATTTGGCAAACAGCCAAAAACACACTAAAAAGTAAGTGTTTTAAAAACTGGGATAAATACAGAAATCGATTTGCTGCAATGTTAATTTAGTTACTCATTGATCTCTCTCAATTCAAATCTGGAGTGGTTCTTTAATCTAAAAGCGAAAGATATAAGCATTGAATAAAGCAATAAATTAATACCTTTGTGCCGAGGAATAACAGGAAATATCCAACGTTGTTTAGCACAAATCCACAGATTTCAGAATACACGTGTTTCGGGGTTCCAAGGAACTCCTTTTTCAATTCAAAGGTGTGAGCTTCTAGATGTAAAGACACCCAGTAAAAGGGCTTAGGCTTTTACTGGGTGTCTTTACATCTAGAAGCTCACACCTTTGAATGAAAAAGGGGTTCCTTGAAACCCCGAAACACGTGTATTCTGAAATCTGTGGATTTGTGCTAAACAACGTTGGATATTTCCTGTTCAGCATTGAATAATTGAATATATATGTAATATTATTAAGTCATACTTTCTTACTCAAAAACTGCCAAACGATTTTAGCATAATCTCATGTTTTCGGTTATAACTGCATTTTGGTTTTTATTGGCAGTTTACAAATATATGAGGCATTTTCTAAATTATGTTTGGATTTACTCTTAAGGAATCTGTTGCAGCCTTAAACTTTTTTCTCTATTGTGTGTGGGGGGGATGAGGTATTGTGTTTTTTTGATGAACTTTATATCATAGCAATGTGTCGCAAGCAGCTTTCAAAAAAAATTTTTATGTTGGTGAGAAGAGAGATAGGAACAAAATGCCTTTTTTTTAAATATTGGTTTAGGAGATTGTTAATTGAAACACGCAAGCAAGAAGATTAACAAAAAATTATTATACTGTAAAAGACCAAAACCTGGTAAATGTTTACATTCGCTGGTGAGTATCAACATTCATATAGCTAAAGCATCGGCGAAATACGAAAAAATTCCGGTGAATGCTTATATTCTCCAATTTCACAGTAGCGCACATTCGTACACGAAAATTTCAACCAATAAGAAGACTGAAAATGTTCTTCTAGCAGCCAAAAAGGAGATGGAAATCTCGTGTTAGTTTTAAGATATTGACCTTATTTAGAGATATACCCCATGATGCCCGTTAAACCTGATCACTACCGTGAGCATAAAGGGTGGTATCTACAGAAATGAGATTTTGAGATATTTGAATTAAAGTGTCTTGGATTCCATAGTAACAAGATTGAGATGTTGAAATTAGGCGTCTTTTTCGTCCTTTATTATCAGCGGAAACCAAATAAGCAAGCTTGTTAAATTAAGCTTAAGTGCAATCAATGACAAAAACTCAAGTAAATAAATAAAAACAATAATAAGTAAAAAATATTTTTAAAAAATGTAGGTACCGCCCTTAACTTTCACACGGCAAATCGATATTTTAGTGATTAGTCTCTAAAACTATAGTTCTTGCATCGGAATACTGCATACAAGGGGTAGTAATAATTTCAAATATTTGCTCAAGCTAAGTCTATTTTATACTGTTTTTGCTTATTTATAAATTACTTTTCGTTTTTGCAGTTGAAATAAAAAATCTCAGGCTCTAACGAAAACTTAAACCATTTGAAATTTACATTCTATTTGCTATTTACTATATTTATCGGAGTAAGGAAATGTTTAATAGCTCATAAAAAAACAAATCATAGTTTGAGAAAAAGTTTTTTCATCTAAGAAATATACATTTAGATTATTTTATTTATTTATTTTATTCTTGTCTTTTTTATTTTTCATTGTGTCAAAAGAAAAAGAAGAAAGACATGTTTCGAATCTCTCCTGATAGAAATAAAGCATTGAAAGCCGCAGTTTTTATTTTGTATTATTCTTTCAGCTGCAAACATGTTTATAAGCATTATCTTTGCCTTTAGAAATTATTCCCCAAAGTTATAAAAAGAAAATGTTGTGAAAGGAGGTGAAAAAGGGAAACATTTTGCTTCTATATCAAGAGAAAAAAAATCAATGAGCTGTAAGGAAACAAGATAAATTGCTTCGACGTTGGTCAGAATAAAAAGTTTGATTTTTCACGGCATCGTTCATATTGTAGTCCTATGTTTACTTACCGGAACGAAGGATTAAATTTCTCTCACTGTTTTACTTTAAGGGTGTAAAAATTTTTTTCGCCAGGTGAAAAGTTTGAATAAAATGGTTAAAGCTAAGAACTTTACCGTTATTCCGAAATGCAGCATACAGTTAAAAGATTAGGATTTAGTACTTAAACCTTTTTAAAAAATATTTTAATTTTAAAAGATAACGTAAAAAAAGGAGCACACAAGGAGAAAAAATAATTCCAAATAATGCTCTTTTCTAAAACGATTTTAGTTTCTGAAATAGTAACATTTTAAAACCTTTTTCGCGTTTAAAGTTTTCAAAATGTTCTTTTTAATTCAAGAATTTTAATGACTTGGAAACATATGGTTACACAATTACATATTTAAGCAATTTGTGTTAATAAAACAAAGATTCAGCATGCATTCATTATGTTCCTGGTTATCCACTCCAAGATATTTTACAAAAATATCGATTTAGAAAAAATAAAATATGTTTTAAAAGTATTTTTTAGCAACGATTTTAGATTTTCGGTCTGTCGAACTTTTAGCTTCTGATTAAAAGATTTTATTTGAAATTTCTTTCTAATTTTACATTTCATGTTTTGCCGAAACGGAGCACATTTGACACAGGGTGGACAAGGTTTTGGACACTACAGTAAAAACCATGGTAAACACAGTGATTTCTACCGTCCTGTACTGAACCCTTGTGTCCAAAACTGTCCGAAAGTGTCCCAAGTACATTTTATGAGAAATGAAAAAAAAAAAAAAAATGAAAAACAGAACAAAATGTGTCAAATTTAGGTTTTATATTCAATATTTATTCAGTGTGTACAATAAATATATATATAACTTTTTTATACAGCTGATTCTAATTTAGTTACATAGATCTTGAATTATACATTACAAATTTCCATTTGTACGCAATTTGTTCAATTTTTTTTTCTTCATAATAGTAATCAAATTTTTTGACATTTATGCATGTGTGCAAATGAAAGTGATCAAAATATAGTGCAATAATTGGCTTAAATGCAACAACTGACATTTTCTGAACTGAAGGGAAAAAATATAGATTTGAGACTCTTTTACATACTAGTGAAGATTTTCTTCTGTTGACTATGGTGCCATTTCATGATCTAAAGCTGAATTACTACTCAAATACTTTAGTAAAATGCCAATAATTTGTTTCTAAAAACTATAGCAAGATCGTATAGTTTTTGTTTGTGGCAGTTACAGAATGTATTATATTAATATGAATTAAAAGAAGAAAATGCGCAAGTTTTTAAATATAAGGGCATATATTTAATCATCAATTTATTGTTCTTTAAAGTGTGATTTAAAAAAGATTTTTCCTTAAAACGTCATGTCAAACTTATATGCAGAAACAATTTAAAATATTAAGCTCCCCCCCCCCTTCCCCTAAATATTACACATTTAATAGCATTCCTTTGAGCAGTAAGTAACCGCCCCTAACCCAAAGGGCTACGGCAGAATATATGCCAGACAGCCCGGTTATTGGATCCAGAGACTGCATCTGGATGTTAATTAAACCTTCGAATACTGCAGTAAATACTAATTGATTACATTACACCAGTTTAATTTTAGCATACTTTTGGACAGTTTAAAATACTTTTGGACAGTTTAAGACACTTTTGGCAGTTTTGGACTTTAAAACCACCTGTCGTTCCTTTAAAATACGTATCATGCTTTTAAATTTCCTTATTTTCGTGTTAAATAGTAAATTCCTTTATTCATTAAAGTTATACTTCTTACATAGCGATGAACGTCGAACTTCACCAGAAAAGAGAACGTTAATGAAAGCGATTTCTTAAATGTGCGAACATTTGGCGACTATTCTAAATATGGCACTTTAGCAGACCATCAAAGTATTCTCCGAGGATTACGAATTGAAGAAGTGTATCCTCGAAATATTACGATACATAAAGTGATGTTTCGTTTTCTCTGAAAATCTACAATTAGTAGCGCAGGTAAATGAGCTTTTCGGAAAGATTCATTTTTGTAAACATTAAGTATAACCAGTAACTGATTGGATATTTTATAACTTTTTAAAGACAAATATTGAGGCGTACTTTTCGAATTGGTTGAACATAACATTTTTTCTTGTGCTATTTACAAAATTTTAGTATTCCCTGTCTCAGAAAGTTTAAGATACACAAAACTTCATACAGCACTGGTAAAAAAAATTGCATCACCCTCGCATTTTCACAACAATGGGATTATGTGAGAAGTTTTTGTTGACCGATTAACGATGAATGTATGTGAAATTCTGCAAAACTTATGAAATAAACTTTTAACAGCAGGAATCCGATAATTGTTTATGTAGATCGGGGCTGTTTCCGGGCCAAGGCAAACTGCTGACCCCATGCTCATTTTTCCATTTCTAAACCTGCGTGTGAGTTTAGAGGAAAAAAAACTTAACCCCAAGTCAATTTAAGTCTAATGGCAGGATAAAGGTTTTTAAATTGTTACTTACCAGTTTTGCCCTATGGCACGGAGCAGAATCATCCTGGAAAATGACATTTGGAACTGAAGTAAAGTGATCCCGGATAGTAAGAAGCAATTTCTCCTCCAAAATGCCAATGTACACCTGAACGTTTACTGTTCCTTGCACAAAGTGAAGCCCACCAACTCCTTGATCAGAAATACATCCCCAAATCATCTGGGACACGGGATGCTTGACTGTGTGTTAAATGCAGTCGGGATGATATTCCTCTCCTTTGCGGCGCGGGTGATGCATTTTTTTTTTTTTTTTTTACCACCACTGAAATCAATTGTCCCTTTTATATTTTAGTTGTTAGCAACTAATATATTATTTAATACCTAGGCTCTAAATTATCGGTCTTTATTTCTAATTTTCAGAAACATAGTTTCTATTTCAATAAATTATGAGTAAGGGCAGAAAATTTTAAGCAACCCAATTTACTCCCCATTCTGCCTCTTTAATAATTTTAACGAGCATAACAAGGTCTTTCTGTAAAGACTAGTTTCTGCTTCAAGTTTGAGTCGCTCTAAGTAATTGTCACAGAACTAAAATACTGCATTAGCTAATGAAAAGAACGAACTAGTTTAATTAGTTTGTGTTTAAACACGGTAAAAAACGAGTCACACTGTTTTAACAAAACCACAAAATTGTGAGTCTTTACCACAATGCATGAAGCATTCAGATAATTGTTTTACATCGCCCAAGGTTAAGAATTTTTTAAGGAAAAGTTTTCCTTCCCTTCATTAGTTGCAGGAAACAACCTGATGACTGCTCCTGAGTTTTAAGATTATTTATTTGTGTTGATAGAACGTAAGCACTTTTTTCCGCCACACGCTGATTGACTTAGCTAGAATGTAAATTGATTTTACTTCTCAGGATGTCTTTTCTGCTTTACTTTCTAAATTTGTTAATATAATTCATTAAAAGGCTTTTTTCTTCTTGTTGTTTTTTCTCCCTCTTTTTTTTTTTTTTTTTAAGTGTAAATTTATATCAGAGTGCTTTGAATTTCTGATCTCCAAGCTTTTTTTTGTGTGCCGGAAATGACATAGTTGTTTTTTAATTGTTGCCAAAAACTGGTAAATAATAGTACTTATCAAACTAAAATACATAGTTCCGCTTTTCGATTTTTGCTGAAAGCAATGAAAAATAATAGCAATTTTAAAGTTGTTCATAAATTTTAACAAAATAGTTTCAAGCCAGAGCTTAGCAAGTATAATATTTGTCGATTTTTAGCATTTTAAACTTTTCATGTTATGCAGGTTATCGAAGCTATCTTTGATTCCACTAAAGTTATCGGTTTAAAATCCACATTGATAAAGTCCAGCATTGAAAATAGTTTACTTTTTCAACTTCTCTCCCCCTCCCCGAAAAAGTTTAAAAGGTAGAGCCTTAATAGTTTTTGCTTCCCGAATGAAAGTCTTCATTTCCACCATTTTATCTTTTCTCAATCGTATAAACAAAACTAAAAGTGTGTCATTCTGTAGTATTTCACTACATTCAAAAGAGAAAAAAGTAAAATTTCGATTCTAAAGCATCGTTGGAGAATATAAGCACTAAACTCGGAGAGTTCAGTTTCACTTGCTACAGTGAAAATTTTTCTGGAAATGAAATGCACGGTAAGTAATCATTCGCCCTTACTTATACGTGCTTCATACATTTATTTTAGAAAAATTTGACAGTGATAAATAATGGTAGTACTATAATAAAATGACAGAACTAAAAAAATCAGTTGGAGGCAACCTGGCTTAGCGATTCATTCTCATTCACTCAGCATAATCGGAAGGTGAAATAAAAATATTTATTGACAAAATGGTGTGCCCAAAATAAAAACAGGTTTAGCTATACGGTTTTTCTTTTTTTTTTTTTTTTTTTTGCGTATTTCTTCCATTAATTTGAGTTAAGTATTTATTGCTATGAATAATAAGCTTTGTGTATAATTGATGATAACTCCAGTTGCACTAAAAATATTTTAGACCTTACTTCGTAATTTTACTCCACTTATTTTTAGAACTCGACCGATGCATCGGCCTGGCCGATGCATCGGCGCCGATTGTTCAACAATTTATCCATCGGCATCGGCATCGGCAGCCGATGCTAAATTGCAGGAAACATCGGCCCATCGGCCTTAAAAACATCGAAAAGCCGATGGAACTGGCCGATGTTTTTGAAAAAAAACGAGCTGATGTGTGCATCACATGACTTCCTTTTACACCAATTTAATGCTATTTCCCTATTATTGCAATTTTAAAGGGATTCTCTCTCTAACTCTTTAAATATCACTAGCAATGGCCACATTGAAAGCAGATTTAAAAAAAAAAAAAAAAATCGCCAAATTTTTCGCCAAGTTGGCGACAAAACTTGGCAACCAAAAGACTGGCGATATATCGCCAAGTGACCGCCAAATTATAACACCACTTGAGTTTGCATCGAAATTAACAATGATTTCCCCCCAAAAAGGTGCAAAAGACCCCTTTAGAAACACCCGAATGCAACCAAAATAGGAGGTGCACAACTAGTCCCCACTACGAGTCTATGTACCAAATTTCAACTTTCTAGGACATACCATTTTTGAGTTATGCGAGATACATACGCACACACGCACATACGCACATACACACATACACACATACATACAGACGTCACGAGAAAAGTCGTTGTAATTACCTCGGTGATGGTCAAAATGGATATTTCGCGTGTCTATACATTCTTAGGCACTTTTCCGCATGTGGTCGAATCGAAAAAAAAACTCAACATTCATTTGGGGGTGAGCAAAATGGAAATTAAGGGCGATTTTTGAGTGAAAATTTTTTCGCGAATACAATACTTCCTTTTTTGTAAAAGGAAGTAAAAAGGACCTTTGATGTTTTACTTTTTAATACAAAGTAAAGGTTTGTTTTCATATAAAATTGTTTACTAAATTTCAGTATGAATTTCTATTTTAGTCACCCCTGAAAGAGTTTTTAATATTGCATTCAAGTACCAAACAAGTTTATTATTGCGTTGTTCCTTGCTGCTGGATGTACGTATGTACCTCTCATAAGTCATAACTCAAAAATCGTAAGCTGTAGAAGGACAATTTTCGCATGTAGGGTGTGCACTTCCAGTTGTGCACTTCCCTTTTTGTTTTCGATCGGGTGTTCTGAAAAGCCTGTTTACTCATTTTTTGTGGCTATTAATTACTTATTTCAATGCAAAACTAATATAGCGTCTCAGACTGACGATCATTTGGTAATATATTGCCGAATTGGACACCTTGGAAACAAATATGAGATGGCAAAACCGGTTTTTGTGTCATTTTGTTAGATTCCGGTTGAGCCGACGATAATTCTTAATTTTTCGATATCTATATTGTTACAAATTCTGTAAATAGTAATTATTGTAGGAACGTAACCTGTAAATAGTTTCCCGTAATGAATATACAACCCCTTTTTCATTCGGCTAAAGTATACGACCCCTATTTTCTTTCTTTTCGTTGATAACGGTCTACGCATTTCGCGAAGAGGTAAGAATGTTGTGGAAAATTCTTTTCGGTGTATAAAAGCCGTTAGCGATGGATAAACAGTTAGTTTCGACTGAGGATTTCGAACTGAGCGTGTGTATTTGCTCTGTTTATAGCGAGGCATTTCGCTGTGTTGTTTTCGTATTTGGAAGTAAATACGTGTGTAAACGTTGAGTTTACGGTGTTGTGTGATAATTGCTTAATTGCTGATGAATAATTTAGCAGTTGTTGAAGATCTTTCCTGTACATAGTGTAAATAAATTTCCTGTGTTTTTATCAAGAACTGTGTCTTCATTTCAAGAAAGTGGAAGTCGCACCGAATCCGTTACAATATATATAAATGGCTACTTCTGTGGGGATGTCCGGGGTAAACTTCAAAACTACTGGACAGGTTTTAACCATTTTTTCACCATAGATAGCTACATCATCAGGGAGCATTTTAGGCTATAATTTATTCCTTAAAAACTTAGTTTTAAAACGTTATGGTGGAAAACATTAAATTTCATGTAATTTCCCCATGTTATGATTAAATATAAAACCCATTGTTAGGAAAATTCGTTGCCTAACAACAGCAATCCTTATATATTATTTCTGTAGCCTGTTTTTAGTTTCTACGCCAGATTTTCCTCAATTCTTGATCGATTTCTTTGATTTACGCCTTATTTTAAAGCTTATGGTGCTGGCTACTGACGAAAAATAGACCCACGGTCTAAAAATTGTTTTTTTCAGCCAAAAAAACCTGTTTTAAAGAACCAGAATGAGATTTTCGGTTAAACTTATAACTTTAATTTGCGCTATGACCGACAGAGCTGAATAGCTTGATCGGCAGAGCTTTCTCTTCGTAACCAGGAGAATGCGTGTTCGGGCCCACGTCCGGACAATCTGCAACAAAAAATTAGAGAAATATCGCGCATTACATGAACATTTAATTAAGTGAAGAACAACTATGAAGGAATAGAATAAGTAAGAAGGAAACGCTCCTTGCTGATATGAAAACTTGAAGTGACTTTGTGCTAAATTACTTCAGAATTGTACGTTTTTTTTAAAGCTTTGGTTCTGGTAAGAAAATTAAAGCATAATGTAAGCGAAAATATAAGTAACAGGTTTAAGATTTCAGACTACAATAGAATTGTTTTTTGTTCAGAAAAAAATAATAAATCGTATATTGAAATATATATTCTTCTAATGAGTTTTTGACTCTTTGTACAAATAAAAAAATTACTACCTCAATTTGAAGAGTAAAATATATATTTTTTCTAGACCACTCAGCATAATGTAAACATAAAAAAGTATTAGATTTACCTAAAGGTAATCCTTTTTGTGCAGAAAAACATTTTCATTGTATGCTGAAATGTAGATGTTTCTAATAGCAGTGTTCGACCTTTTGTACAAATGAAAAAATACTACGCCAAATTAAAACTACGATTTTCACCCAGTAAACCTTTAATTTTTTATTCGCGCGAATACGATATAAAGCATTAAAATTATTATCAACTTCATTAGCAAGAATTCATTTTCTACTCATCTGCTTTCTGCTGAAAAAAAAAAAAAACATTTTGTCTACGTTCGAAAAATTACACTTAAAAAACGGACTCAGTTCAACTGGTTTTGGTTTTGAATTTTAAGTGTTCGATTTAAAGAAAAACATGTGCAGGCATTTAAGCCGTAACTGTTGAAGCAACCTTCTATGTGAAATAGTTCAATATTCAAAGATAAAAACACTTATTTTCAATCTAATTTATTACTTCTCTAGAATGTTCGTTTCAATCGCTACGTGAGATCTTCGTCATTCTTTAATCAAACTCCATGCTTTTCGAATAATTTTAAATCGTATCATGCTGGTTGATGATAAAACATAGAAGCATGATCTTATTATTATTATTTTTTTTTTTTGCCAAAAAGCTTTTTTGCTGTTTTTTTACTACGCATTCCTTCAATGAATAGCTTTCGAAAAGGAAGGCGCAATTGCTAGGTTTGTTGGGGGTGTCGGGCTGTTAATCAGTATGGCGCCAATTCGAATCCGTGCCAATAAATATCTCTTTAATATTTCTTTTTTTCCCGTCAGATGCTCACATGGGCAGGACTGTATTTGCCACAACCTTTTTTTTACATGCACAATTATTGCTTTTTCACGAGTCACTACTCAGCCACACTTTTAATGATATTTATGTTTGAATTGAAAATATGTACGACCAAAAGGTGAGCGATGATCAAATTATCACAACGTTGTATTTAACGAGGTTTTGTTACTGATGTCTTTAAATTACATGCCTTCTCTTCTGCGCTTACTTTTTTTTCGGTTCTTCTTCATAATGTTCTTCCTTTGAAATTCTTAAAGAGCGAAATACCTTATGAAACGATTCGAAGCACAGTGCGGCGTTCCGCACGGGTCGACTAGTATTAAAAGTAATCACAATGAAAATTTTGAATCAAGGCTTCTCCGGAGCAAGCATGACATTTATTGCTTTCTTAGGAGTTGTATCCTCATCTTTATACATAAACTAGGTGTACCCGACGCGCGTTGCTACGCCAACAAAAAAATACATCATTATACTGATTTTCATGACAATCGGTTGAACGGGGCAGAAGTTGCTACTCTGCAGTGCCACCTGGTGGTGAGTGGCTTCAATGAGCATATTATGCACCTTCTCCGTGGAAAAATACACATATATAGCAATTTTCATAATAATCGGTCCAGGTATCAAGTGAAGCCGTGACTATACTCAAATTTTGTACTCACGCAGTTTGCAAGATCAATCAATCGCTAAAAATATCAAATAGAAAAAGTTTTAAATCCCCCCGTTGCATGAAAAGCCATAAAACAATAAAGAAAGAATTTATTTGTTCAAACTCAAGAAAAATGGCAACAGCTAACTTCTTATCAATGAGATCTTTCACGCGAATTAATTTCTGCAGCCGATAATTTTATTCGTATTTATCCAATGGATTGTGACTTAAATTGGAATGAAAAAGGAACTATCGATCGGATTTTTTTCGAGCTGGTCTATAAACATTCCCAGTACCAAAAATAACAAACGGTGAAAGTTTCAGCCAAATCTGCCGGGTAGTTTTTGAGTTCATGGATGACATACAGACAAACATTCATATATATATATATATATATATATATATATATATATATATATATATATATATATATATATATATATATATATATATATATATGGCTGCTTCTGTGGGGATGTCCGGGGGTAAACTTCAAAAGTACTGGACGGATTTTAATAATTTTTTTCACCATATATAGCTATATTATCCGGGAGCAACTTAGGCTACAATTTATTCCTTATAAACTTAGTTTTAAAAAGTTATGGTGGAAAACAGTAAATCTCATATAATTTCCCCATTAAATGATTAAATTCGCAACTCCAATAAACTATAGGGGGCGCAGCAGCCACTGTCTAATGGCGGATGAAAAAGGTAAAACAAAAAAATACCGTAAAACTTGCTTTGACGCGTAGTGAATGACATTAATTTTTCATCGTGTTTGTGAGAAGCCTTCTTTTCTATTCTTTTGAAATTACATTACACCACAAGCTGCTAGAAGCCTGTAGTTTACCCCAAAGAAAACACGTGGAATGGAATGTTTTACCTTTTTCTTTAGCATTGGTTTTTCACCGCAAGGTAGCGTATTCGAGCTCTGGAGTCGCGAATATAAAACCCATTGTTACAAAAATTCGTTGCCTAACAACAGCAATATTAAAAGTAATCATAATGAAAATTTTGAATCAAGGCTTCTCCGGAGCAAACATGAGTTTAAAGTCATTTAAACTTTTGGAAACTCTACTTTTTGCACCCTTAAAGAAACCTAGTAGAGAGCTTTTTTTTTGTGTGTGTGTGTGTGTACTATTTAATTAAATAAAGCGCACGGTTTTTTTTAGTGATCTTTGTTTTTGTTAGTTCGTATTTTGGAAATTCTTCAAATTTTTATATGCTTAAATTCGTGCTTTCGTTTCTAAATTAATATTCGTTCGTTCTTTATACTTATTGCTATTTTACTTTTATGGGTAAAGAAGAAGCCCGATTTTTAATCACGTCAAAGCGATGTGTTTTGAGTTCTTTCAGTTAAAACAAAAAACGAAAGAAAGTAGGGATTGTTTCTCGCAATTATGACTGACCCAGGCAACGCCGGGTATTTTTGATAATTTGTAATATAAATCACAGTAATGCAGTCTTTTCTGTATCGCTTCGGCGGAGTTACAAGTTTGGGGCCCGTCGAAATACATTTTGGGGCCCTATTTCCCTATCACAGAAGTTCTAAAACATTTATCACAAGCATTTTTCTAACTCCTACGGTGCCACTATGGTTATGGTGCCTCTCGCGCAATTGCAACATTTGCTATATTTTAAATCCGCCACTGCACATCAAAACAAACTCGGGTGCAAGTTTTGAAAGGGTTTTTCTGCTCAATGTTTATGATTATTTTGAACTCTATTTTTTACGACTATTTTTTGAATTTCCAAGAACACTTGCGCGTCCCTCCTCCCACTCCCTCAATTTTTGAAATTAAACTCTAGTTGTACTTTTGAGTTGTTTAAAACTAACACCATTCATAAAATTAGAGATTTTTTTCAAAAACTTTATCTATTGTTTAGAAAGAATTTAGAGCATTAATGTTAGAAATTGATTAAAGACGTTTTGAATGGTGACATTATTCGGAAATCGACGAGACTTTTGAATTTTTTTCTTCGGAAGTGCTGAAATAGATTCAGAAACTCTTCCAATGCGTTGGTTTTAGCGGTTCTGTACTGAAAAAAATTAGGCCGAGGTTGGGGCCGAAGTGTGAGTTACTGCAAAATCAGAGGGTGACCCCCCCCCCCATTTTGTAATGCGCCATCTTTTTTGCGATCGATTTTTTTTTCTGTCGTAAGTAACTATTTTAATGTATTTATATAAAATCAATGAATAACTTATTTTCGTTTCTTATGGAAAAGTTTCAAGGATTTTCTATTATGTAATTTTTTAAATTTCAGAAAATTATTGTTATATTGAACAATTTAATTTGAACATGTTTGTAAAGCTTCATAAAAGATTAAACAATCAAATTGTTTAATATTATGTGTGCAAACAACAGATCAAGTAGTATATGTATTCAGTTATTAACTTGGTGTAAATATTGAGTTTGTTTATTGTAGCTGCGTTTTAAGAACCTCGCTCTTTTCATGGCTTTTTCTTTTTCAGCAAAATTTATGTCACTGTTTTAGTTTTCTGAAAAATGTAAAATTTTCTATTCATAAATTTTAAATAAGTATAAAAATATTCCTATTATGATTTAATATCGTAATTTATCTGTTACCTTTTTTGTTTAATTTGATGACTAAAAAATGTCTACGTGCAATCTTTCCACTTTAATTGCGTAATTTGTTGAAGGTTTCATTGTTTTATTATTATTATTATTATTATTATTATTTTGGGAATGATTAAACAACATAGTTTAATGTTTTTTAACTATGTTTAGTGTTACTAAATCCATACATCATTACAATCTTTTTCTGAAATCTTAGTTATATGTTCAATTTGTATATATATAGGTGACTACTTTGTAGATCGATGTGCTTCGGTAATGTGAACTATTCAGGGTAAGGTTTTATACAACTTGTCCTCTAACTTTTAGATCATAATACGTACATATGCGTTTTCAACTTACTATTTCATAAAGTTTTTGAGTGACGCAAGTTTACGCGCATTAAGACATCACTAGAGAATTTGCGATAATTAACTGAGGAGGCGTTCAAAATTGATATTTCGGTCATCTATATGTTCTTAGGTATATATGCATGTACCGCAGATGTGCCGAAAAAACTTGTGAAGTTTAAATTGGGTGATCGTAAAATAGAAATTTAGGTCAAAATCTGATTTTTTTTTTGTGATTACAATTCCTTATTCGTAGAACGGAAGTACAGTGAAATGAATCAACGATCTTTTAAATCCCTGACAATTTTATCAATTTATTTCTGTTTGATTTTTTTTTTTTTTTGCCATCGGCCAACGGCATCGGCCATCGGCCATCTTTGAACAATCGGCCAGCAATCGGCATCGGCCCATCGGCCAAAAAATGCCATCGGTCGAGCCCTACTTATTTTTCTTCACACACACACACACACACATATATATATTATATATATATATTAATCAATTTCGTTTTGGAAAGTTATTGAACGTTTTCGGAGTTAAAATAAGTGATTGCTGAAAAAATTTTAGTGCACTTTTCGTTTGAGTAATTTTTATGAATTCTACACCTGAAATTCAGATTATTACGAGAGAAATGAGATAATTTTTTAAACCATACACGTTGAGGAACCTTATAAATATGTTTATGAAGTATGTTATGACGAAAATTACCATTTTTCGTCAGAATAATAGGCTAGCAATATTGTGTTTCCATTACCTTACAACTGTACGTAGAACTCCTTTATTTTATGTTGAGACAGAAAATACTGCTAAAAACATTGTGAAACCAGTAACATATATTTTAAGAGCATATCGTCGCCTCAGAGCAACAGTAAGACATCAAATCCCAGGAATAATACTAAGATATCCTACTGTTGCTCTGAGCCGACGATATATATATATATTTAAGGAAATTCATTTAAAGTGCGAATAAGATCAATTGCACTTTTGAAAAAGCCAGAGTTCTGTGATATTTGTATTCAGCTAAGAACTCTTTGATATGCAAATGCATTCTAAAACCACCACGAGGTTCTCTATACAAATTTCCTCTGATTCGAAGGAGAATGAAGGTCAGTACAGCATTTAAATAGGCGTGGGTTCTAATAAAAGTCAATGCTAAATCTAAATAAATCTTAAATTTATCAAAAAAATTGAATGCACATCATCAGGAAAATAAATATCACTTAGTATTTCAGCACATTCAATACTTATGTGATATCTAGGAATTATTTTTTCGTTAAGGATTTCATGTCATTTAACCGTTTCAAATTTAATAACTGACTTTTAATAAAACAACTGCAAAATTTTTATGAATTCAATTTCGAAGATAATTATAATTCAAATCTCTTTGAGTTGCATTCGTAATAAATTTATAGGAGAATTGATAGAAAGTCATTTTAGAGTAAGATTAACACCAAATATCGAATTTCGTTTTGACACTCGAACAGCGTTACAATGTATCGAAAACTATTGAGAATACTACGTCTACCGACTTCATCCGAAGTACTAAATTACGTTTATTAACTCTACAAATTCTGCTGTTTAAGCGAAATTTTCATTATATAAATCTTCAGCGTGTATAGCAAGTTATTTAGATTTCAGCCATGCCTTCATTCAATATCGGGTTGATTATAAGAGTGAGGGTCCTATTTACATAACTTGATATTTACCAATATGAATTTGAGCTTCACTAAACTTCCAAAATAATGAAGAAAGTACAAGTTATTTTTAATTTGCTTTCTTCTTGTATGGAAAATTATTTATCCCACACAAGATAAAACAAAGCTCTTACTGTAAAATAAAGTTGGTGAGGATGTGGCGAAAATGTGGGTGTATTATTTTACCGTTGCCTCAATAATTTTAAATTATATATTAATATAATATACCTATGAAAAATAATTTCGTCATAATAGACGTCTTTATCCTATAACGCCATTTTGCTGATCCCACACTGTAATGATTTTGAGCTTTTACTGAACGTTTTAATTTTGAACAAACTAAAGAGTTCCAAACCCCAAAAATGTCTTTCCTTTCTCTATTTTTGAAATAAAACATAAAAATTTAAATTGAATAAAAACTGTTGCTTTTATTAATTTTTTAAAATTGTCTCGAGGAAGATGCATAGTGTAAATATGGGTAGCATTGGGTCCTTTTACAAAGTTTTACTTTGCTGCTATCTTTATTTCCAAAGTAAAAAATCTTAAGATATCATTAATATGCCAGTTGTTTATTCATCTTACAGTATATGACAACTAAATAACTCAAGTTGTGAATGGCATTTTATATAAATGAATTTTAATTTTTCCGAATCTTACCCCATTGATTGGGGTAACGTTGAGACAGTGCTTTATCCTCATTAAAAACAGTAGAAAACATGACTTTGTAACCGTGTTAACTCCACTATTCTTGTATAGTTGCATTATCCACATTTGAAATAATAAGGGAAATGAGTTTATATCAATCCCAGAATATTGTATTTAGTATGTCAGTAGACAGGTTGGTTTGAGTTTTGGGGCGCAAGAGCCTTAATAGGCTATACTGCGCCAAACGATTGTTAAATAAAGGGAAAAAGAGCCGAAAAAGTGAGTCTTATAGTTAAGGGGCAAAAGACATAAAACTTCTAGTATTTTGAAAAAAAAATCTAAATAAACACATAAACGAAGTTTTAAATTTTGAACGACGAGCCGAAAGGAATAACTGAGAAATAATTTTGATTAATACAAAAAATGTAAACAACAAAACAAAGTCAAGACAGAAACAAGGACAAAAGAACGAACACTATATTAGAGACAAAAAAACGATCTCCTGAAGGAAGGGGAACAATTTATGATGAGGAGTGTCCCCAAGAAATTCCTTCAAAGATAATTACATGTCAGTAGAACAAAAAGTTCTACTTAATAGGTAAAACTCAAAATTACAGATAATTTTTCAAACTGTTGTTTGAAATGTTACTGAAGAAACAGGTAGTGTATCTAATATTATTTAAACACTTCGCAAAGTTTAGTTTTTGCAACTAAAGCCAAAAGATCACTGTAAACTTACAGCACTTTAACTTTGAAAATTTCTCAGTCCCAAAGTTATCCAGTTAAAAGATGAAAAATCACAATGCAGAGGTTCCAAAACATCAAACTTATAACAACAGGATTATTTCTATATTAATCACTTGAAGAGGTATTTATCAATGTGTATGCAGACCTGAATGTAATTTGGTGCGTACTTCTTGCGAAACAGCGTAAGTTTTTGAAACAAAAATTTTGAAAAACAAATGGCGAGAATAACTTTGCTGTGATAACAAGTGGTGTTGACTAGGTTTTTGGTAGAAGCACAATACAGGTCTACACATCAGACGTGATTGCAGACTAAACCAATGCAGTGTGTCCCACAGAGAACCCCATAAATTAAAAATTATCCCCTGTCCCAAAGTTAGCCCACCCAGCGTCTTATGATACTGTAAATGCTGAGTAGAACGAGAAGTTAATAGGATACAATTCATTTTTCGTCAGTTTCATCTTACAAATTATTTTTTCATAACTGATAAAATTGACTCTTAAAATAATTGTCCAAGTTGTCATAATATAATGAAGCTATGTAAATATGTGTATGTATTAGTGGTGCAACATCGATGGAAAAATATCGATGTTCAAAATAAAAACATTGATGGTATCGTAATGGATCCAAAAAGCATCGGTGTTTTAAAACAGCGATGTTCTTAAACATCGAACTTTTTAGTGCATATTTCTGCATACTAAACTAAAAAATGTTTGACTGCTAGAACAAAACTCGCAGTAATAAATTTATTAATTAGAAGATTTTTGAACTCTCAAAGAAAAAACCAAAAATAATAATCGTAACTAATTATTAGTATTCTAAATTAAGTATTGGAAAGGGATCAATAACTTACACACTTAAAATACAAATAAATAAAACATCAGTGCAAACTAATTGGAATAATTTCGTTTTACACTTCCATCTAAGTAATGTAACTAGAATTTTCGTACAAAACTAAACAAGCCTACTCACCCGTATACCAATATTGACTTTCTAGTATGTTATTAATAGTATTCTCAAAATTAGCTACAATGGCATATTATTTCAAACGTAACTTTTTAACACTTTAACCTGATTTCTAAAAATAAAATATGCCTCGTTCATTTAAAGAAATAGATACGTAAAGAAAAATAAATAAATAAAATAAACGAAGGAATAAAGTAGTACACTAAAAACAAAGAAGCTAATGTATTTTTTCCATTTAAAAAAAGCTTCAAACGTGTTCAAAAAGAAAAAAAAAGAATGAAAAATAATAAGTTCATTAAAATAATAACAGAATGCCGAAAAAAAAAAAGTTTGCTTTTCCCCTTTTACGAAAAAGTTTAATGTACTTTCAAAATAAATAAAAAGCAACAAAATGTCAACATAAAGAAATAATTTTCATTATCAAAAAATAAATAAATAAAAATCCTTTGCGCACTATCAGAAACATAAAGGACTCCGCCAAACACTGAAATTAAAACGTTAGCGAGAAAGTAAAGACAAATCATATCAGGGTCATTTCACGTCAAATTGCCTAATGCCATGTGCCGTCATGTCTCAGATTTTTTCCATTATTTTTTTACGAACAGATATCTAAGAGAAAAGCCCAAATTATTTTTTTAAGATTTTTTGAATGAAAATCACGTTTTGGAGATTTTTTTTCAAAAATTCGATTTTTGATCATTTTTCGGAGTCACCGTTTTGACATGAATTGAGAAAATCTCTCTAATTTCTTGATTTTTCACCCAATTCAGCTGACTTTGGTATCAATTTCAAGCTAATATTTTTCTCTTTCAGTGTGAATGACAGAAAGTATTCTATGAACAGTTGGGTGTTGCCTTTCTTTATCTAAAGTCAGTTTTTATGTTTTTTCAATTGGGAGATTAAATAGGTTGTATCTCCGGAGTACCTACTACGATCTGCATCATTTTTTTTTTTGTAGCATATTTAAATTATTCTCTTGCTATGTGGGAAAAATTAGAAGGGTGTTTTTTGTTGTTTTAAAATAAAAAAAATAAAGTTTGTTTTGCAGAAAATACAAGTTTTCAATTACTTTAAATCCCTTTTAAGCATAAAAAAGGCCAAAAACTTTTCAGAACAATTAATACTGGACTCTCAAAGGATTTGTATCAATAATTAATCGCTAAAAAGTTGATTACTTTTGAAAAGAATTGTGCAAAACCTCCGTTTCAGACTTCGCAAAAATAAATAAATAAATAAATACTTTTGATTGAAAGTGTACTAAATATTAAGAATAATAATTTGAAGAATAGTATAAAAAATATTTCTAATGGCATTATTAAGCTTTTTTTTGACAAAAAAAGATGGGGGAAAAAAGAATAATTACTATTGAAAAGTTTTAATAGCCTAAATTTGTTTGGATTACGTAACACCTGGCAATGATCTTCCGCTCTTACAATACTCATGCAATACGCATCATTTTTCTTTAGCTTTGAAAATTAATCGACACATAGCTTTCGTCGAGTATAAAATGTAAAATGAAAGGCATGCTTGTGCGGACGGCATTTTTTTTTTTTTAACTTACTATTTACTTTATATCAGAAGATGAAAAAGTCAGAATTTCTATCAATAAGTTTCAAAGAAGTTTTAAAATGTACTTCAATCGGCAAAAATAATCTTCTTCAAAGAAATCTAGAGTTGTGGAGTACTTACTGTAAGTGTGGAAATTCATTGTCAGGTATAACGTAATCCAAACAATATTATGCTAAGAAAAGTTTTCAACAGTATTTTTTTTTCATCCTTTAATGTCAAAAAAAAAAGCAAAATAATTCATTAAAAATATTTTTTACTACTCTTTAAATTATTATTCTTAATATTTAGTACGCTTTCAATCAAAATTGTTTTTTTTAAATTAATTAATTTATTTTTGCAAAGTCTGAAACGGAGGTTTTTGCACAATTATTTTCAAAAGTAAACAACTTTTTAGCGATTAACTATTGATACAAATCCTTTGAGAGTCCAGTATTAATTGTTCTGAAACGTTTTTGGTCTTTTTTAAGCTTAAAAGAGATTTAAAGTAATAGAAAACTTGTATTTTCTGCAAAACAAACTTTATTTTTTTATTTCAAAACAATAAAAAACACCCTTCTAATTTTTCCCACATAGCAAGAGAATGATTTAAATATGCAAAAAAAAAAAAAAAAAAAAAAAAAAATGATGCAGATTGTAGTAGGTACTCCGGAGATACAATTTATTTAATCTCCCAATTGAAAAAACATAAGAACTGACTTTAGATAAAGAGTGGCAACACCCAACTGTTCATAGAATACTTTCTGTCGTTCACACTGAAAGAAAAAAATATTAGCTTGAAATTGATACCAAATTCAGCTTAATTGGTTGAAAAATAAAGAAATTAGAGAGATTTTCTGAATTCATGCCGAAACGGCGACTCGAAAAATGATCAAAAATCGAATTTTTGAAAAAAATCTTCAAAGCGTAATTTTCATTCAAAAAATCTAAAAAAATTAATTTGGGCTTTTCTTATATATATCTATTCGTAAAAAAATAATGGAAAAAATCGGAGACATGACGGCACGGCCGACTATTTAATTTAGGCGATTTGACGTGGAGTGATTCATCAACAATTAATTCAAAGTAAAAACCTAGGCTGTGGAGTCTGAGTCGGAATCAATCTCATTTTGCGGTAAAACGGTCCGATTCAGAAAATCGAAGGCTTTAATTCAATAACTCGGAATCGGAATCGGTCATTTCCCTCTAAAGTCCGCCACTCTATCAATGTTTACGGACTCAGAGTCGGATTTATTTTGGGATGAAAGAGTCGGATTCGGAGTCAAAGACTTTAAAATTCAAAGAGTCGGAGTCCGTCATTTCCCCTCCGTGCCGTTTTTGCCAAAGCTACGGAGTCAAAGTCGGAGTCCGACTAAGTTTCGGTCACAGAAGTTTTCTTCGGAGCCGACTGCCGTAAAATTTTAGGAGTCGGAGTCAAGTGTTGATGATCAAGAGCTATTTTCAACAAAATTTGTTTGAAGTAAATCCGCCTTTAAGTCTGGGATATATATTGACTTTTAGTTTCGCCGTAGGCGCTAATGTTAAGGGACTGGTTAAGGGGATGTTATGGTTCAATTTTGAACTGTTCAAAATTGAACGAAAAATTATTCAAATAAAAAATTGAAACATAGGAATGAGGTGTCCTTGCCGAGAACTTTCGAACAAAAAAAAAAAAAAAAAAAGTTCGAATCGGACTAGTCACTTAAAAACTCTTTTTTTTTGGGGGGGGGGGGAGCAGACAGACAAACCAACACACAGTTTTCCCCATCTCAATAACCTACTTTAAAAATTTAAATTTTTCGAAAATTTTTAAATTACTAGTGGTACCCACACGGCTTTGTCCGTAATAGAAAAATTAAAAGGTTTTGGTTCGCCTGTATATTTACAAATAATGTATGGTGAATTTTCTCGCCAATTGGCTTGTACCCATGTTACGGTTCCACGTTATGATAATTTCGTATCTCGCCAATTGGCTTGTGCCCATGTTACGGTTCCACGTTATGATAATTTCGTAATTTACTCGTCCATCTTATGATAGTTTTGTTCTTAAAGTTGGAATAGAAAAAGAACCACATCAAATTTTCAAAAAAATCGCTTCGAAGTGCACGCCCGATGCTACAAACTAACTTTGTGCCAAATTTCATGAAAATTGACCGAACGGTCTAGGCGCTATGCGCGTCACAGAGATCCAAACATCCAGACATCCTCCGGACATCCAGACAGAGATACTTTCAGCTTTATTATTAGTAAAGATTTTATTTATACTTGACTTTTTTTTTTTTGTTTTTTGCGATATTTTTAAGATGCATTAAGTCTTTTTTCTTCTTTCTTCTGTCTTTTACTTTGAAAGTAGGCTTAAACTAAAAGTAAGTTATTTAATTATTAATGCGAATTAATTATAGAAATCAAAAACTTTTTAGAGTTGGTAACATGCAGGCACAAAAAAGAAAAAAAAATAGTGAGGAAGAGAAAAGGAACCATAATACATAATAATTTATTGTTCTTGTATACTTTCAACCGAATTCCACAGAAGAATTATAAAAATTGTGTTTAAAACACAAATTGAAAGATTTTAAATATTATAGCGACTTGAAATGCATACTAAGTACTTGTTTAAATTAATTTAATAGTTTCTTAAATCAACTACTTAATGAGATCGAGGTCCGTGTTCGTATATATCTTAGAAAAAAAATTACAATAAAAAACTCATGTTCATATTTGGGGAAAAAGTAAAAAACATTATTTTTAACAGAGCGCTGGAAAAAAGGCTTCTTAACTACTCTGTAATTAAAGTCTTCTTCTATTTATCTATAACTATCAATTGAAAACTTTACAATGTAATAAGTCTCGCAATGACTGATTAACAGTAAAGCTTTCATCATAACTGTAAATTGTTGTATATATATATATATATATATATATATATATATATATATATATATATACGAGGGGGGACCCAAAGGAAAACGGACTAATGGTGCAATGCAAATCCTAGATGTAGTAGAGTGTTCTCCAGCCTGATGGCTCAAGTAGAGACCTTCATAAACCAGCTGTGCAAGTGGCTTCAGTGTAGTTGATAACGTCTGATCGTAGTGTTGGTTTTCTCAGGTGCTGTTGCTTTCCGCCTGCGAACTCATTATGGCAAATTTGAAAGAACAAGCTGTAAGCTTGACATTTTGCCTCTTGCTTGAAAAGTCGGCAATGGAATAGCTTACCAAACGCTTCAAGAAGCTTCCAAGGACAATTCTATGAGCCGTACACAAGTTTGCGAGTGGTTTAGGTGCTTTAAACGAGGCAGCAATAGTGTTGAAGATAATGCTCGTTTTGATCGCCCTTCAACGTCTCCAAATGATTAAAACGTTGAAAAAATTTGCCAAAAAATCAACGAGAGTCGTCGTTTTACGATTGCTGAAACTTTACAAGAAACAAGAGTGAGTTGGAGCTCGCGCGGGCGATCGAAATAATGGTTCCTTCACCATGATAACGCTCCCGTACACTTAGCCTTCACTATTAACCGCTACTTGGCCTCTCAGGGGTGGCCAGTCGTTCCTCGACCCCCGCATTCGCCAGACCTAGTCCCCTGTGATCTTTTTCTGTTCTTGAGGATGAAAAAAATTCTGAAATCGAAGCGTTTTGATGATGTAGAGGCTGTAAAAACTGCTTCGCAACGGGTACTGAACATGGTCAAAGCTAAAGAGCTCCAGGGGAGCTTCTAACAGTGGAAAAAAAAGAATTAACAAGTGTATTTCATCTAAGGGTGAACACTTTGAAGGAGACAAAAGAAATTTTGTGAATAAACTAATATATAAATATTTTAGAACAAAAATCCGGTTACTTTTGGGTACCCCCTCGTATATTATATAATTTACAGCTGGTAGAAACTATGTCAATTCAACAAGGGGTGTAACATGATGGTCTCGGGTTTTTTTGAATTTAACATACGTTAAAACTGATAAAAAAAATTAAGAAATACCTTTTTCGTTGTTTTTCCCAAAAAAAATTCCTGGACCGAGATGCAGGCCGCCAAAGATGGCGGTCCTGTCATGATTTCTCACTTGGGATTTTCGTCAAAATTTTAAAGTTCATTATCGCTGGAACGGTAGAACATATATTATTGCGGTTTATTTTATTTAAAAGGATATTTTTTCTTGTTTAAAAACATATGCAACATTTTGAAATATGTGCTTCAGTTTTTTTCTACAGTCTTTTGAAAAAAAAGTTTAAATTTTTTTTTTTTTTGATTTTTCTCAAAAGTGCCAATTTCAAAAATTTAATTTTTTTACAGTTTATTAGAGAACTACGTTCCCTGAAAAGGAGAGCTTCCACTTTTTTATTTAACGGATTTTAAAGGCATTTGAAAAAATGAGGGTTTTTAAGGAACTCTTGACGTAATGGCAGACCTGAAAATTCAAAAAAAAAAAAGAATTTCGCAACAAGTGGCCAGAGAATACTTTCAACTTAGTCATACAGTGAAACCTGTGTAAGTTGACCACTTGCGCTGCAGTACTTTGATGGTCAACTTAGACAGGTGGTCAACTTATAAAGGGGGTAATGATTTTTTTTTTTTTTTTTTTTTTGCCATTTCTTGCACTATGTATTCATTATTTGACGAATTAACACTTACTAGTTTTGGAAGTTCCATATGTGTCAGCTAATTTTCTCTGGATTTCTCCCTTTTCAATTAATTTTAATACTTCATACTTTTTATCAATCTCAAGTTCATCTAACTTTCTTTTTGAAGCCATTTTGTGTAAAACTGTAAAACAAACAGCAACAAGCTGGACTCTCCTAGTTCAATAAGGCAGTTGAAAATGAAAATGTCCTATTTCTTAATCCCTTGCACCAGAAATACTGCAATGCAAGTAACTTTTACTCTAGCACAATTCCAGTGTCGCCACAAAATATTGCAACTGGAAAAAAATACTTTGTACTTTTCTACTGACAAATGTTTTCATTGAACAGAGAGTACAAATAGTAATCTCAAATACAACAACAAAAGAAAAACCAAGTTTGGAGAATAAAGGGTTTCTTAGTAGTTTTCCAATGTGGTTAAACTTACAAGGAAGTTTAGTTATGCTGCTGTTTTATTTAGTTAGTAAAATGCTGGTCTGGTATCAAAAATATTCTTGGAAAGCTATAAAAAAAAATAATAACAAAATAAAATAATTTGCCAAATTAAGTTTTAAAAAAAAAAGTGGTAAACTTACAAAGGGTTTTTTACGGTACTCCAAACCAAATTTGGGGTACATTAGTTTTAAAGATAAGACAGGTGGTCAAGATAGAAAGGTGGTCATGTTACAGAGGTTTTCCTTCATTATACAAGATAGGACTAATTCCGTTCCTGACAAAAGCCGTCAACATAGACAGGTGGTCAACTTTACAGGTTTTACTGTATAGCAAAACTTTCATTTTCAGTCGTAATTTTATTCAGGATATTGAATTCAGTGAGAAAAAGATGGCATATTGCGCTTAACGATTCTTTCGGCGCTACGCTGAAAGGTTGGGTGGGGAAATGCAGCGAATCGACTGGAAGCCGCGTTCTTGTTTCCATAAAAAATAAAACTTCTGGATAAAGTGGAGACTCAAAATGAAAATTTCGCCATATAACTTAATTGAAAGTATTCTCTGTCCACTTATTGCGATTTTTTTTTTTTTTTTTTGAACTTTCAGGTCTGCCATTACGTAAAGAGTTCCTTAAAAACCCTCATTTTTCAAATGCCTTTAAAATCTGTTAAACGAAAAAGTGGAAGCTCTACTTTTCAGAGAACGTAGTGTTCAGTGGTACTAATAAACTGTAAAAAAATGAAAATTTTAAAAATTATCATTTTTGAGAAAAACCAAAAAAATTATTTTAACCTTTTTTTTTTAAAAGACTGGGAAAAAAAGCAAAGCACATATTTCAAAATGTTGCATATGTTTTTAAACAAGAAAGAATATCCTTTTAAATAAAACAAACCGCAACAACATATGTTCTACCGTTCCTGAGAAAATGAACTTTAAAAATTTTGACGAAAATCCCAAGTGAGAAATCATGACAGACCGCCATCTTTGGCGGTCGGTACCTCGGCCCAGGAATTTTTTTAGGCAAAACAAAAAAAAAGAGGGAATAGCTTAATTTTTATGAATTTTAACATATGTTAAATTCAAAAAAAAAAAAAAATATCTGAGACCATCATGTTACACCCCTTGTTGAATTGACATGGATTCTACCAGCTATATATGCTCTTCACCTTTTTACTGTTTTATATAAACGATTTGCTCCGATACTGTAAAAGTTCAAACTGTGTAATTTAAGGTGTTACTTAGTTCCCTCGAAATTTCAACTAAGAAAAAATCGAAAATGCTTATTTCGCTTTTCAAAACCAAGCTATATATTTTTCTTCATAAAATATTGCATTGATAAACAAAAGATCATAAAGCATTAAGTTGCGCAGCCGCGGGAGCGGTTTGGGATTCTCAAACCGGCCCAGAACTCCAATATCCCCTTCCATCAACACAGGAAAAGCAACAATGTTTATTATTTTTCAAACTTGATAGGTTTTAATAAGATAGCTAACTGCTTACTGAAATTTTTACTCATACGTGAAGGCGCGGGAGGAAGAGGGGGGGGGGGGGCAAATTTCCTCTCGCTTTTCAGAGCTAAAAACTAACAATGGATTGAAAAATATATATATCTATATATATTTTTTCTGTCTGGATTCATTTATTTCCCGAAAATACGAACCAAAAATCCTAACATTTTTTTTCATGTTATTTCATAAGAATGGAACTTTGAATTTTAAGGGGGAGTCTACGGTGGCCCTTCATCCTGTTTTTTAGGCCCTGTTCTGCATTTTTAGAGGTCATTTAATGAGCAATGTTAAAATTCAAAATTATTGTCCAATTTTATTTTAAAAAGAAGAGAAAGAACGTAAGAAAAAACGAAAATTAATCTGCTGAAGGGTCAGAGCCCCCCCCCCCCTCCGACATTCGTTTTTGCCCCATCCCTCCATTTTTTGGTGCATGAACCGCTTATGCTTAGATGTACTAGTAATATTTCGTAATAATCATTTTAGCTACAAAATTACAAAATTTCAGTACTTTTTAGTTTGCGTTGAGAGAAAAATAAAGTCAAATTTTAAAACTTAAATACAGATATTTTTGTACCTCAAAGCCAAGACAACTAAAGTCCCACTATTGCTCCTTTACAGGAAAGAGGAAAAACGTTTTTTGGATGGCGCACGCAGAAGGATGGAATGCACGCTTTAAAAAATTACAAAAGCTTTTTTTTTTTAGAATTACGTTCATATGGCTCAATGCAGAGTAGGATTCTACATACAATGCACAAATAAAGGAAACATTACGCAAGTCTGGCTCTACGGTACAAATTTTTGCCTTCCGTTTTGGCTTTACCTTAACTATGCTTTACGCATCAAATCCGAAACTGCGTTTTTCACCAAATTCGTTTTCCGAACTTGATTTTTGGCTTTTTTTATTTTACCATAATATACAATTGTATTCCGACCTCTTGAAGCTGCTTAAATCAGCTTTTGAAATCAATCTGCCATTATACTTGTGTCAGGTTTTACATAGTTGTATTAATTTCCTGAACGTAAAAAATTTTAGTATTAGACGCAGATGATGATTACTTATTTAATCAAATGTTTTAGCTTTGATTTCATGTGTGCATACAGTAAACAATGATAAAAAAAAACACATCACTTTGCTGATTTTTTCCAGAATTTCTTTCTAAATAGACATAATAATAGAAAGTAACTAAACAACTCGACCCAAGAAGTTTATTCATCTGTAAAAGGAGAGAGAAAAAAGCTTTCAGATAAAACAGTTGGCAAAAAAAAATGCTTGGAGTTCATTCGCGGTGATCATCAATCTTTCGTTTTAGTCAACTTTCAAAGTACTTTTTAATGCTGAAAGTCAAAAGTTTTCCAACCAGTTGAACGGCATGATAGGAAGATAGGAGAAAAGAAGGATTTGCCGTCAGTCTTATTTTATTAATCAGAGAAAGGAAAAATAATTAACCAATGGTTCAATTTTTTTTTTATTTAATTTACTGAAATGTAGATATAACATGCTCAAATAAAACATGCATAAACACGTCTGGAAATTGACTAGTATTTGAGGCTCTTTTATAATCCTATGAGTTGATTATTTCTAAGTTCCTTACTAAATTCTTTTTTATAATCTTAATTTTACTAATCTTGCGTGCAGAGCAAAATGCAGAGCGTATATATGGTAAATTGGCGTTGCTATAAAGGTTGTCTGTTTTGCATCATGTCTTAACTTCAGCGTCAGTGCAACTTATTTTTTTTGAAAAATATCTAGGAAAAAAAAATGATTATTGAAAATGATATTACTTTTCACGCTTCGACGTTTTGAAATTTTTGTATTTCTAAAATTTTTGAAATTCGAACAATTATTTAGTATGGTGGAAAATATGAAAATGTTTTCCGCCATACTAATGGTTATGATTAATGCACTTATAACTAAACACATAAGAAGACAAAAGAAACATCTATTAAGTTATTAGTGACATAAGTTATATTGAGCTATATAATTAATTGATGTATTAACGATTATTTAACACTCAGCTATTGAGATCAAATAAACAGAGAAGGAAAACGACAACGCCATCGACATAATAAACATGGACTAATTAAAGAGAGTCAAATTAATTAACTCTTCATTTGTATCCAGATATTCAGCTACAATGATCCATAAACCTAAACCTTTGTCGAACTCCAGTAATTCCTGAAGCAATGTTAATACCTCCCTCGTGAGGTGAAATAAATGAGGATTTTATGTCTCGAATTCCCTTGAGGATATTCAGAAGAATGATTGCGTCAACGGAATAGATGCAATGGAGTAGAAAATGGCTCTTTTCAGCCTGATTTCTTCGTATCTATATAGTAACCTTATGGGAAAAGAACTTTTGTTTCTGCTACTGATACTTCAAATTTAGTTTATTGGGACATACATTTCAGTGAAAGTTCTGATTTGACAAGTGGTTCCGAACTCGGTGATTTTTCACTTTCAGCTACTTACTTTTGCTTTTAAGCCTTTAAACCCTTACGTTCCTTTAGCGAAAAGAAAAATGATAATCTATATAGAGTTTCTTGACTGTATAACTACAAAACAGGTCTTTATTTCTTTTTTGAAAATGTCAACAATCAATTTGTTTTGAAACGAAAGCAGATGAACCAATGAGAAGAGATAAATGGAGGGAATGAAGACTTTCATTCATGAAACCAAGACTCCAAGTCACGGATAGATTTTAAAGCAAAGCATTGGACGAAATCAGGTTTCTTTCGCTTGTGTCACACAAATCGTGCCAACCATTCGTCGTTGTTGAGTCAAGTGACTTCGGGTCTTTGGGTCAGCTGTTGCTAAACCAATTGCTCCCCTCCGTTTTAATTCCTGCTTAAAGAGAGAAACCTTTTGTTCATCAAAAACTATCTGAGGTTTGTCGATTGCTATTATTTTTACGCAGATATTTATTTTTCAGCAATAAAAAAAGAGGTAAAGAAGTAGAATATATGTTATGTCTTATGAAGAAATTATCATAACCCGGTGAATATACTAAAGCTGTTCCCAATATCTTCATTTCAGAGCAGTTTTAGAGTAAAATAGGCATGCTATTTTCAGAAATGTAGTTTCTTCTAAACACGTTAGTTGTTTTAAATAGGGGAGAACCAAAATGAATAAGACCGCGGGATGAATGGGACAGCTGCATTTATGCCCAAACAAAATCTGGAAAAAAAAAATCTAGCTGGTCCAGTAAATGTATCAGCTTTAGACTCTTCCTTGATTTTTTACAACATCTGCTGGATAAGCTGGACATATTTTTCCCACTTTATCACAAACGACAAAAGGTTTTGATTTATCATGATAAAACTACTTAAAGCTCCAATCAACCCCCTTTTTAAAAATGCATTTTTTGATAGAATTAACTAATTTTATCATTACTTTTATCTAATAAGGGTTTTTTCTCCCTCGAATGTGGACATTAAAATCACCTCATTCACAAAGCACATTACATTTGCGTTGTTTCAACAAATTGGACTCAATTATGATTTACATCCGAACTAATTGTGACCGTTTTAGATTTTCTAAATGCACTGCATTAGCATGCATAGTCAAGTTTGTTTAGTTGATTTTAATGAAGTCGGACGAGAAATGCACTTAAGTACGGTATTATGTTTCTAATAATTTAGTTTCCATCATGTATACCCTGCTTTACTATTCCATATATTCTGATCCTATTTTATATTTCTTAGAAGAAAGTTGAAAATAATAGCGACTAATAATGCTTAATGATAAAACAAAATTTTTCCATCCGAAAATAAATTAAGAAAATGTTTTGTTAAAACAAAGAGAGCAAAAGGAATCCGTAATAAATATTTAAAAGAGTAAATTTCAATCGTAAAATTAATTAAAACTTTCATTGCGATACTTTCAAACAGAGAAACGCTATTTTATCCTCCTATTTTTAAATTTTGTTGGTGTTTCCGGAAAATTTCGTTCTTTGCAGTGCTACAATCTCTTTTACCATACGATCAACGAATATAACTGGGTTATGAAATGACATGATTATTGCTAACTTCTTAAAAAATAAAATCTGGTCAACTAAATTGAATAATTAGCGAAAATAAACAATTCACGGAAAACATGTGATTCAGATAACTTTTCTGGCAACAATTCTCAACACAAGGAAACAGTTTGAATAAATATTAGTATACATTAATTAAAATCTTCGCACTAATAAAAATAAATAAACAAATATATAGATCGGCTAAAAATGTATTAATTGGAAATATACTTAATATTTATTATGAATAAACTTAGATCTTGCTTTCTGTTTGTGTGCTTTACGATATTAAGTAGGGTCTGGTCTGGTAGGGTAAAGTGGTCACAAAATCCTGGTTTTTTCATCTTTGGTGGACAGCAAATACAAGAATTTCTTCGTAAACTTCATTTTCTCTGTTGCTATTTTACATTACATTTATAAAGAAAACGTGGCAATGAACTTCAGGGGAAAAAAAAACCATTGGTTCAAAGAGTATGGTGATATTTTCATATGTGCTTAAGAACTGGGGTGGGGTAAAGGGGTCGTAGCTAAAAAAAGTTAAATCAACAGAAACAACCAAAATTTTTTCAATACTCAACACACCTAGTTTGTCTCAAGAAACTGAATTGATTTAAATAAATTACGAAATTTGTAATTTTGTCAACTATTGTCAATAGTTGGTTCACCGAAAATTTTAATCATATTTGACTTCTTGATTTTTAATACTATTGTGAAGGAAGGTGTGAAATTTTTCAATGTTTCATTTCTTTAGGAACTCATACATATCTGGATAGTATAAGAAATTATTACAAAAAACGAGAGTTCAAGAAAAAAATGTTGCTTAAAAAATATTTAAAAAAATCAAGCTTTATCTAATAATTCAATGTACACAAAGTACTTCTAGTTCTAAACTTCTACTTTTTACTAATATCTGGCGAAAGTGTTTTTGGAGCGTAAATAAGTGTGCTAGAATAAATTGAAAGCTGTGGTCACAGAAAATGTCGGACATTGCAGAAATACAACCTTGCACTAATTCATTCATTATATTGTATTTAAGTTCAGTTGTATTTAATTCTGTTTACCATATAACAGCGCATGTTTAGGAAAATTAACGTTCAACTGATACCTGCCTGATAAGATAACATTAAGTGATAACCATCTTACTTGAGTTGTTTTGAAATAATATGTAAAATAGATAGATCTTAGCTGTTTATGCAAACGTGCTCTTTTGATGAAAATTCTAATAGAAACAGTTTTACAGAAACTTTAAATAAGGTGTTCAGTTTTTTAAATGTTTTACATGCAAACACAACGTCTTTTTTCACTAAATAAAGTATTGTCAGTACTAAATTTTTTAATTCAAAACTTAATTCCAACTTGTTAAAAATCTAAAATAAAAATATCCCCATTTCTTCATTTATTCCAACAATGTGGACATTTATTATATGTACTCAGCACTACACCCCACCAGACCTTACACATGTTTTGGAAAATTTAAATTTCAAAGTGACCCGTAGTAAAATTTTAATTACAATGCATCTTAATTTAAAAATGATAGTCAAACTATTAAAACAAATAAACCACTAAAATCTAAATTCTCGAAAAATGTGGTCTATGACCCATTAACAGTTTCTAAGAAAAAGAGAAATTTTCCATGAGAGATATGGCTTTCCAAATCTTCTCAAGGTACTACGATGGGATTAGACCCATTTACTGTCTAATTTCAAAACAAATACGTTACCACTAATAGCCGTAACTCTTAGAATACATTTAATAGTTTAATGCTGGAAATCAGTTGAATAAAACACACGGAAATTTATATGATGTATTTTTCCTGCTTTTATGGCAACTGCTCTGTGATTTAAGAAAGAACATGAATTTTCATCGTTTGACGAGATTTTTATCGTCTATTTTTGAATCTTAAAATTTTCTAAACTAAATAAACGACAAAACTATAGGCACCATTGAATATTGTTAATCAAATTTCTCCAATGAATAAAAAAGTTTCAAACGCATTGATTATTTCCTAGGTCAGCGCCAAACTAAAGTTGAGAAATCCTGAAAGTAAGCAAAGTAGTAAAATAAGAACTCAAATGTTCGAATAGTTCTCTCTTAACATCGAGAATTTTCTTTTCTACTGTAGCAACTTATTTCCCGAACTATTTTTCTTTTGTCGACTCGTGACTGGTTAACGGTTGTTCGATAAAAGCTATGCTAGCCTTTCTATTCACTGCGACAGGAGGAATCCCCACCGTAAAATACGAAGACGATGTTTTATTATCAATACTTAACTTTGTACTGATCAGTTTTTGTGTCCAATGGGGACTATGGAAATTTTTTCTTTTGTATACTTTCAGGTTAAATTACATATATAAATCAGTCGTATGCGTTCACTTTTTCATAAAAAGATTCATGTTAAGATGAATAAAATATCTATACATATAATAAAATATGTTTGTGTGTGTGTGTGCGTGTGTGTGGCGCGCTTCCCGGGAAAACGGTAAGACCTAGAAAGATGAAATTCGGTATACAGGTACAGTTTTTTGCCGAAGATGTGCACCTCGAGCTTCGATTTTTGATATTTTAATTAGAAAAAAGTTATTTAATGTTTTATGTTTTTTTTTTTGCTCTTTTTACCTCACAGACCCCGAACCAATCGCACCACACAAATATTTTTTGTACTATAGAGTAGAACATTTAATCTTAAATATGATGAAAGAAAACATTTTGAAGATTGAGCAATTTTTGTATTTTTTATGAATTTTTGAAAAAACCTTTAATTTGCGTTTTTTCCTGGGTTTTTTTTTTTTTTCTAATATCATCCTGCGAGAAGTATCAAAGCCTCATTTCTAAAATTTAAGTTGGTAATAGTAAAAACATTTCACCCTCTTCAGAAAAAAAAAGTTCTTAAAAATACGCAATAGTTTTTTTTTACAACTTTTTAAATGCTGAACACATTATGTCTTTTCACGCATCGGTCGAAAAAAGCGTTCTTCAATCTTTTTTGCCTCTGACGTCACTACTTGGATTTCGATTCGATATTTACGATGGAATCTTAACCACAACCAATGTTAATCTTTTTTTTTTTTTTTAGTATATAGCGAACTTCGACATTTTATGACGTGATGACCGCATGTTTTTCCGGCAGCGCTTGCTTTTTTTCTTTCCTTTTTTTTTTTGTTTCATTTAGGGATTGTATTTATTTCTTTTTCCATTTCCCCCTCCCCCCCCCCACCCTCACCCCAAGCTGGACCTTTTGCTGTATCTATATTACGTTACATTTCATAGTTGTGCGCATTTAATTCAATAAAAACAGCGAGATTTTTTTATCTTTGTCAAACGTTACTTTTTGCACACTACGGGGAATTTCGGAGATAACTTTTTTTTGGCTCTGCTTAAATTTTTTTTTAAAAAAAGCGGTTTTTTGAGTGATCTTTGTTTTTATTAGGAAATGGGCGGTTAGGTTAAAATAAATAGAGATGGATAAGAATATTTAGAGATAGAGCGTAGAGGTAAATAGCCGCGGAAGGCGGCAATTTTGGCGTAAAAATGTGAATGGCACAAAAAAAAAAGATAGAGATGGATTGATTAATACTGCTGCCAAATTTATTTAAACAGCCGCCGAAGGCGGCAAACTTGAAGTAAAAAGATAAATGACAAGTTAGCCAAACAGCCGCCGTAGGTGGCTGCTTGCACAGAAAGGTGAATGGCGTAAGAAGGCGAACCAGCTGGTCGCCGCAGGCGGCTAGTTAAAGAATAAAGCTGTTAAATAGTGTGAAGGTTCATGAAATTAGTGGAAAATTACTGTTGTACTGCATGCAACAGTACATGTACAATTCAATAGTAACTTTACATAAAATTCAAGCAAATTTTATTGTGCAGTATATCATCAAAAATTATATTGATGTAACATATCCAGAGACTGTTTTGAACTGCCCTTGTTTTGGGTTCGTTACACTGGAATGGCCATAACAACAGACAAAAAAAAAAAAAAAAAATCGTACCGAACTGTGTATATCTTCACACCAGGGCTGCAGCAAACTTGCGTTTTCGGGAATCAGGAATTCTCAATTCACCTGATGAAATTTCAAATTATTCTCATATATATATAATATAATATAATAGCCGATGATCGAGTAACGCGGGTGTTTCAACAATGAAACTCGCGTCACGGCAGGATAATTTGATAATATATTTTGGTAATGTTCAACATTCAGGGAAAGGCTTTATTGTGACAAGGCTGAATTCGATCCGGTAATTTAACTGTTTTACTGGTAAGACTGTGTCATTTCAGGAGAATGAAGAAACGAAAGAATGGTCCACAATGAACGCTACTTACTGGAGTTAAGGGTTAATCCACTGGAGTTAGGGTTACAATGTCAACTATCAAAATATCACCAACAGGCAATAACTTCGTTCAAATGTAGAAGCAATTGTCATCCATCATACCTCGACGGGCGACTTTATAATATTTAATAATAAAAGAAAAGCATGCACATAAACTATTGAGAAGAGACTAGGCACTATTTTAAAAAAAAATTATAAAGTGCAATATTTAGAAATCCTACACATTTCGCGATCCATCAGACGAAATTGACAAAATAAGGGAAACTATTTGGGCTGTCATTGTTACCTCCATGAGACATATATGCTTCACCCTGGTGGCTTAAAATGTTTTATCACATCAGTGTGAGGCCCGAAAACATAGTACGGCTCCACTACGAAAAAGGAAATTATGAGCTAAGGTTTATAGCTACAAGTCACCATCCCATAACTTTTATTTTCCGTTTTGAAGGTTAATCTAGTGAACTTTAGATGTACTCAAATGTTTTAGCTACCAGTATGAAGATTTATTCAGCTTTTTTATAAGGCTCTTTGCTGTCAGCTATGTTATAGTTATTCCGATTTACTGAGCCCAAAACCTGGGAAAAACAACAGCCTTTGGACTGAGCTGTTTGATACACGCTCGCAAATCCGCCGTAGCTCCGTCTGGTAGCGGCAGCTGATAGCTTTTTGTTTATATTTTGTAAAGACATAGGAAGATTCTTAATATTTAAAGGTACAATTACTGACTTTCATTAAAACTTTTCTGAATTCCTTAGAAAGCTGCCTGATAACACCCAAAACAGCGCCAACCAGGTTCAATTACTAAATTTCATGGAAACTTTTCTAAATTCATTATAAAGCTGCCTGATAACACCCAAAATGGCGCCAGCCAGGTACAATTACTGACTTTCATGGAAACTTTTTTGAATTCCTTAGAAAGCTGCCTCATAACACCCAAAATAGCGTTAACCAGGTTCAATTACTGACTTTCATGGAAACTTTTCTAAATTCTTTATAAAGCTGCCCGATAACACACAAAATAGCGCCAGGTAGGTACAATTACTGACTTTCATTGAAACTTTTCTGAATTCTTTAGAAAGCTGCCTGATAACACCCAAAATAGCGCCAGGTTTTTGCTATAAATTTCTCTTTCTAAAGTACTTGAAAATTTCCTCAATTGTTCCAGAAACGTGACTGGCTTTTTCTAGCAAAGTTTCTAAATTCTTGAGAAAAATTCCCCATTAATTTCGGGAGGACTACTCACATTTAGTGAGAAGGTTTCCTGTGTTATCCAAGAAATGGCATTATACATTAGGCACATTAACTGCCCATTATTTTCCAGAAATACTTCTGAGTGTTTTTACTATGCCCCCCCCCCCCCCAACTATATTAAGACGGATTAACATGCGATTAAACTAGACTATGGGAAAGGAAAGGCAAGATGGATGGTGCAATAAAGATATAATTACGAGGCTACACACAACTCAGAGACATACGGCTACCTTGAATAAGTGGACAAAGGTCATTCCGTTTCCCTCCTACCAGTGAAATGATACAGCGGTTTGATTATTTGCTGGGGAGATGTTAAAAAAACATTAGTAAAACATTAATACAAAATTTGCAAAAGGTATGAAAAATCACTATATTTTAATTTGCCAGTACATAAACACTAGAAACGATTATGTGAGTTGATATTAATAAGGACGCAAAAAGAAAAAAAAAAGTAACATAAGCATTTTAGGATCGCCATGTGTGCAGTTTTAATTTGAGATCAACATAGAATATCATTAGTGAAACATGCACGAAGGAAAAGGGAATGAAAAAGAAAAAAAAAATACCAGAGGAAGGCGAGGAGTCATAGCAACACTTAAAGCAATTATTGAAAGGAATTGTGTTTTGCCCATTTCGCGGAAAATCGTACGTGGAATCACCCAGTGGAGACTGTCTGTCCTGTCTCGGTTAGACACGTGAGCTTTGTGCTGATTCAGATGATTGTTGTATCTTTTGTATTAGTTGTATAGTTTAAAGTTATCTTAAATGTTCCATCTTGCGTGGCCAATTTTCCGTTTTATCCTCGAATAGATGGCAGAATGGAATGTGTCAAGAGTTTTACTTTAATACATTTCCCTTTTTTTTTTTCAAAATATTAATTACTAACGGTACCCGTACGGCTTTGCCCGTAGTAGAAAATTAAAAGATCATTTGGTTAGCTTGTATATTTACAAATAATGGATGATGAATTTTTCGCCAATTTGCTATGTTCATTTGCTCGCCTATGTTCCACGTTATGATAATTTGTTCGGTAAAATGTTCTTAAAGTTGGAATAGAAGAAGAACAAAATCGAATTTTCAAAAATCGCTTCGAGATGCACACCCCCATCCTACAAACTAATTCTGTAGCAAATTTCATGAAAATCGGCCGAACGGTCTAGGCGCTATGAGCGTCACAGAGATCCAGACAGAGATACTTTCAGCTTTATTATTAGTAGAGATTAATTTTCACGGGATTACATAAGTGTTTAGTTTAAAACTTAAGTTTGATTAAATTAAAAGATTTGCGTTTTACAGTTTCACTGTCATTGCAGCCCAGAGTTCAACCTGAAATCCTTCCCTCCCTTCTCCTAATTGCTGTATCTTAGCAAAAGGTTTGGCAAACAAGTTAGTGATTCCTACTCTTTCAAAATTCCATAGCTTAGTAAATGCTAATGTAATAAACTCTTTTTAAGACATGACTTTGAGGTCGAATGAATATGCTATTAGTTTTATTTTAAAATGTAACCATTTCTTTTTGAGCAATCACATTGCTTATTGTTCTCATTTGTCTGTTTTTGGCGTCCTATGATTTTATTTCCCCCCGCATTCCTCTGCAGCACCACCGTCGATCGGCCCCTCCCGATGCTACTCCTCTAGCGAAAACCGTCTCCATGTTGCATCTCTATCCTTAACGCACACGCATACACACACCCACACCCACACACATACACACACATACCCACACACTCATGCTTGCACACAGACACAAACACACATGCTTACATACATACACACACTCGTTATTGCGAAAAACATTGAATTCAAGATGTCAAAATTCAAATTATTTTTTTTTCTTTTATTATTACTTTCGATAAAGCTTTACGATGCGCCAAACACATTGATTCAGATGTAATTGCAAAATCAAAATTTAAAAAATTTAAAAACTTTAAAGTCCATTTAATTAGATTTATTCATTTCTTGCATAACATTGTCTTTCCATTAAGCCTCTTAATCAAAGAAAAAAGCCTTTAATGCTATTAATTGTAAGAAAAATAATTAAAACTACATGTGGATAAAAACATGAGCGTTTAAGAATAGTATTAAGTCGCTAACGGTATTAAGTGAACCCTTAAGAATAATATTAAGTAGTTAACAATATTAACTAAGCCTTTAAAAACGGAATTCAGCCGTTAAAGGTAGTAAGTGTGCCTTTAAGAATGGTGTTAAGTGAAACATTAAGAACGATTATAATGAGCGTTTGCTAGCTCAAGCGTACGTTACGTACCAAAAGGACAAATTTTAAATAATCATTTTCGTGTCCTGTTCCCTCCCCCCTCCGCCCCCGTTTCTTCTTTTTCAAAGTTGGTCGAAAATGAACTCGAACACATCCCTTTTTATTATTATTATTATTATTATTTTTTGTCTAAAATCAACTAAAACTTTAACTTTTTATTTTGACTTTTTGCACACGTCTTAAACATTAACAAGAAGTTCCGTCTAGAACTAGACGAGCCTACTTTCCCGTATACCCATACTACTTTCTAGTACCTGATCAATATTCTCAAAAATAGCTAAAATCGCAAATTTTTTCAAACATATTTTTTTAAATATTTTAAGCTGATTTCTAGGAATAAAATATTCCTTACTTTTCTTCAAAAAAACGAACAAATAAAATAGCAGCACCTTTTAAACAAAGCAGCTAATACACTTCTTTCCATTAAAAAATTTTTTTAACAGCTTTCAAAACGAAAAAATAATAATAAGTTCATTAAAATAAATACATCATGTAAAAAAAAAATCGTTTCTTTTTCCCCTGTTGCCGAAAATAATTTTTTAAACGAATTAATGCACTTACCAAAATAAAAAAAAACAATAAAATGTCAACTTAAAGAAATAATTTTCATTGTCAAAAAAAAAAAAAAAAATCGTCTGCGCATATTTTTCGAGTTTATTCACCGAAAACTAAATACCTAAATTAAAACTTTAGCGTGAAAATAAAAACAAATCATATCAACAATAATTATTTCACAGTTAAAACCACAGTAGCGGAGTCGGAGTCGGAGTCAATCTCATTTTGGGATAAAAGAGTCGGAGTCGAATATCCAAGAATCGGAGTCAGTCATTTGTCCTCCGTGTATAAATGTTTGCCAAAGCTACGAAGTCAGAGTCGAAGTCGGGGAGTCGGAGTCCGATTAATTGTCGGGAACAGGAGTCAGAGTCGGTGTCAGGTCCCCCTAAATTCTCGGAGTCGGAGTCGGGAGTAGGTCGTCAAGAGCTATTTCCAACAAAGTTTGTTTGAAGTAAATCCGCCTTCAAGTACGGAATCTACATTGACTTTCAGTTTCCCCGTAGGCGCTAATGTTAAGGGATTTGAACTGTTCAAAATTGAACGGAAAATTGTTCAAATCAAAAAGATATCTTATATACAAGTTTTTTATCAAAAGCTTTTTCCTACAAAGTTTGTTTGAAGCAAATTCGCCTCAAAGTTCGGAATTGCTTTGAATTTCCCCGTAGGCGCTAATGTTAAGTTTTTTTGAACTGTTCAAAATTGAACAAAAAATAGTTCAAATCAAAAAGTGAAATATGGGAATGAGGTGTCCTCGCCGAGATCTTTCGAACAAAAAAAAGTTTGTTCGAATCGGACTATTCATTCAAAAGTTATTAGGGGGGGACAGACAGACAGACCGACAGACAGACCGACAGACAGACAGACAGACCGACAGACAGACAGACAGACAGACCGACAGACATTTTTCCCCATCTCAATACCCTACTTTCCAATTTTTAATTTTTCAATATTTATTTAATTATTTTATTTATTTTTGACTTTTTTTTTGTTTTTCACGATATTTTTAAGATGCATTAAGCCTTCTTTCATGCTTTTTTCTTCTTTTTCTGACTTTTACTGGGAAAGTAGGCTAAAAAGTAACTCCCCTAGCTAATCTGTATTATTAACAAAAAGCAAGGGAGGAAGAAATTAATTCACTTAACTATTAGAGCATGTCATAAAGTCGAGTTTAATGCACGAGTTTGCCATTGGAAAATTCTTTCCTCATTTCAAGATAAAAATTCGACAAACTTTCCTTAACTGTTCTCAATCGATGAAGAAAGAAAACGTTGAAGACATTTTCATTCTTGGGGTTTTAAAAGTTGGCAAGACTTGGACAGAAAAATTTCCTTACGTGACCGTATTGTTTTCATTCCGCACATGGTGTGCGAAGAATTGAGCGCGGAAACATGACTTTCGTATGAACATTGCTTTTTGCAATGTTTTGCAAGTAATTCCTCTGAAGGAAATATTTATTTTTTGTTTAAACCATGAAAAGAGAAACATCACTTTGCTAACGGAATCAGTACGTGAATTTTAAGCCATCAACGATGGTAAAAATATTAATTACAAGAGAAGATGTGAGTGAAAACAAAAAAATATTGACCTGTGACCCCCACTTCACCCAATCAACTCTAATTCTAATTTGAATTCTGAAATTTTGAATTCAAATTATGTTTTTCGCAATCACGAGTTGCGACAAGACTCTACTCATTAAAGTTATTGTTTCTAGAAACGGCTCCTCTCTCCAAGCATATCCCTCCTCCTGGTTGGTTACGTGTGTAAAGTTGAGTGTGTGTGTGTACGCTTAAGTGTGTGTACGTAAGTGTGTGTATGTGTGTGAAGGCGCCCGCGTGTCTGAGTGTGAATATGTATGAGCATGCGTGTGTAGGACATGGACGTCACCGTCCAGCAGAAGTGGATTCTGGGGGACAGTGCTCAGGACCAGAGGAGCCGTGCCGGTGAGCGGTGGTGCTGCAGGGGCTCCCTGGTCCAAGCTGAAAAAGGAACCACATCAAGGACGGTCAAGTGAGAACAATATGCAATCGTGATTGCTCAAAAATAATGATAATAAAGCAATTGAGAATATTTAAAAATAATGTCACTCTGTTATTGGCATTTTAATTTTTTAATTGGAACTAATATTATTTTATTATTGGGCCGATATGGAACAATAACCGAGCCGAAACGAATTATGTTTTCAAATTGCGTGGTTTTCTGTTTGAGATTTTCACGTTTTCATTAATTAAACATTCTTTGAAGCTCTTCCCATTTACTTCGAAGAGAATACGTAATAAGAAACTGTTGATCGATTAGTTTGAACTACGTATTATGATTTTCTTACTATAAAAATAGCTTAGCAAGCATTTCTGTACACCTTTGTAAACATTTTAAATTATAGACAAGAATGTGAAGAAAGTAAAACATTTGTAAATGATTAAAATCATATTGAAAGTTTGAACTTTGATATTGTTGTTTTTATTAAGTAGGCCTTTTGTGCAATGCATTGATTTGTATTTTCTTCTGAATGATTCATTATCAAAAAGGTTTCTGTTGTGTATAAGTGAATATCACACAGCTTTTTAGTTCGTATGGTTCCCTTCGATTGTGTGCGAAATATGTGCAAATACATTCTCTTTGTAAAAAATTTGATTTTTTACATGAATATTCGAGCATTTTGTACGCAATGCAGTCTCAAACCTGATTGTAGTTAAATTTAAGATACACAATCTTAACCCCCCCCCCCGGGCGATATCATGATCTTTTTGTTGGGACTAGTTAAGAGAAATCATTTTGAGCTGATGAATAAAGAATTATATTCTAAATTTCCGAAGTACAATGTTTATTTTAAGCTAAAATCTTTGATAAATATCACATTTAATGTTTACGTTTGAACAAGAAAATAACAAATACTTTTACCTTCAGGACATTAGTACGTAGGATATTTTTATATATTTGCTTTACTATTTTCGCTCAACATTTATAGGTGTTATAGTAATGTCAATCCGTCTACTGTTTTATTTGTCATCTAATAAGTGTCGTTATATTGTCCAATTTACAGCTAATGCTTTTGTGTTATTGCTTTGACATTAACGAAAAAGTGTTTTTTCCCATTAGCTTGAAAATGTGTGTGGGCTTAGGACTCAATAAAAGCATTTAGAGTTATCTGACACAGGTTCTGAACCACTGCCTGGGTAATTCCAGAACACGGGTCTTTTTTACATTAAAAAATGTCAACAAAATAAAAAAACAAATCTGAAATACTTTTGGCGTCATTTTCTTAATTGTTGAGTGTACTTTTTATTTATTTTAGAAAAAAAATTTTTTTTTTCAGCTGTTTAATTTTAGTAAATTAGGATTAACCTCAATTATCTTTAAGTTTCCTCGGTGATTTTTATTGATAAAGTTATTGAAAGGAAACTTCTTATGCAAGGGCTTTAAAATTCTGATCCGCAACCTTTTTGTGTGACGAAAAGACTTACATGCGCTCTTCTCGCTTTCTTTCTCGTTGTCCGTGGTTGTGTGTACTGCACTGAGCACAGCTGTTGGTTATCAACAGAGTATCCGTTGAAACACGTATGAATAACCAACGCCTTTCCAGTACATTGTTTAGTTTCTGTTTGTTTATAATCCATTTTCTTCATTAAAATGTACAATTTTGTTTCGAATGCGCCTGAAACGTCTTGGCCAGAACTCGATCTGGTGTCCGATGTCTGCCGATTGAGCTACTGTGGTTGTTATAGTCTGACCGCGAACAAATGACCGTTGTCAATCATTTGAGAAAACGAGTCCATTCCTTAAAATAGGTAGAGAAAGAAGAAGGTATGTGTGCCATGGTTTGGAGTTTAGCAACATTTTTGGCGATATGAAAAAAAAACATGTACTCCCAGTATATTTTCGTTATGTGATTATTTAGACCTGAAAGGTTTAAGTAGCAGCAATAACTGCATTGAGTTGGCGAATAAGTAAAAATGACAAGCTTTGCATTCTTTATTGCAACCCTACTCTCGTCAATTTTCAATTGAAATTAATTTAAGGAGGCGTTGTTATCTCTGACCAATCGCTGAGGAATGAAGTAAAACCAAGACTCACACACTTACGTAGGATGTGACCTGCCCAATGAGACATCTGCCTTGACCACACAGAATTAAAACGTGTCACTCTTCGCCTAATTTCTTAAATTCTAAGGCACCGTTATTCAAGCTCTAGCACTTGCAATTTCTCTTCGAACTTTCCTCTTTATATCGCTGCTTCACGAAAATAAACAATTCTGAATCAAGGTGGAGTCAAGGGTCAACTCTTCGCATTTAGACTTTAGTCAGATTGCGCTGGCAACATTTTTCATAAGTACGAAAACGATAATTTATCGAAAAAGTGAAGAAAATGACGCACAGTGACATACTTAAAATTTCTTCAAGAATGTAGACGCAGAAAAGTTATTCCGAATTTTATTTCTTTGAAATGTAACTTACCACGTTCTGTAAAAATTGATAAAGTTATTTTTCGGTCGAAATTGGCTCTACTTAGAACTTCGATCCAAGAAACTAGGAAACGCCTCTCGTTTATTGAACGTGAGCTCTATGATTTGCATCTCTCTATTACAAATTCTATATCTGACTTTGATTATGTTCATAGAACTTCTTGGTCTAGAACCCTTCGTTCTTCGGAGAATCATCAAGTTGTTTTGAAAAAGAAATTAGCTAAACTTTGTAGAAATTCGAAAGTTGTTCCTTCGGAAAATTTACCAGTGGTAAATAAAAATGTTGTCGTTAATATTTCAAGTGTTCCTTTAAACAGTTCTCAAATTAATGCTCTAAAATTCAATGATAACTTTGCTCTGGCCAGCAAACCTTCTTTTTCTAAGCTTATTGCTCCTATTGAGAAAGCTTTTAAATTTAGTGCCTTATCATCCAATCAAAAAGATTGCGTTAGGCATCTTATTGCTTCTAATGTGAACTTTAATTCTAGAATTTCCAATCCCGTCTTTACTAATACTGTTAGTCGTACTGTAAAGAATTTAATTTCTAATTCAGATATTGTTGTTACCAAAGCTGACAAGGGTGGTCAAATTGTTGTTCTTGACAAATCATCTTATGTTGACAAAACTAATGATTTGATTTCTTCTGGTCCATACTTAGAGATTTCAAAGGATCCTAGTGAAAATGAGTTAAAGGCTATTTCTTCTGATGTCAAGTCTGTTCAGTCTATTCCATTAAATGTTAAACGCTCTGTTATTCCTTCTATTGCTAATTGCACTAGATTTTATGCTTTACCTAAGGTACATAAAGCTGGCATTCCTTTCAGGCCGATTGTTTCCAATATTGGTACGGCTTCTTATAAACTTGCAAAATATTTAGTCTCTGTGTTTTCTCCTCTTATGAGTCATAATGTATTCACTGTAAAAAACTCTATCGATTTTGTCAAAAAAATTCAGAATTGCGTTCCAAATAATTCTTTTATGGCTTCTTTTGATGTGAACTCATTATTTACGAACGTTCCGGTCGAGGATTCATTGTTATGCCTTCAGAGTAGACTGTCTGAATTTCATTTAACCTCTAAGGAAATTGAGGATTTAGTTTTCCTTACTCATACTTGTCTAAAGCAATGTTCCTTTGTTTTTAATGGTAAATTTTATACAATGTCGGATGGTTTGGCTATGGGGAAACCCACTTAGCCTCATCCTTAGTGATATTTACATGCATTACTTTGAGCTCAAATTGTTTCAAAAACTACAGTTTCAATTCTATGTTCGCTATGTTGATGACTGTTTTGTTCTTATGAATAACGATCAACTAAGCATTGATGATGCTTTATCTATTTTAAATTCCATTGATCCTCATATTCAATTCTCTTGTGAAAAAGAACAGAATAATTGCCTTCCATTTCTGGATGTTCTCGTTTCTCGAACTGAGTCCGGTTTTGAAACTACATTTTATCGCAAACCTTTTGCTGTTTCATTACCCCCACATAGATTATCGTCTCACCCTCCTAATCAAAAATATTCAGCTTTCAACACATTTGTTTATCGTGCAATGAATATTTGTTCTTCACCTGAGCTTCTTAATGCGGAACTTAACTATTTAAGAGCTGTGGCTGTTGATAGAGACTATCCGCCCACCTTAGTTGATTCCATTTATAAAAAACTTTGCAAAAAATCTCAAAATATTGTTCTTAATAGAACTTTTAACACTAAGAATTTAGTTGTTCTGCCTTTCTTCCCTGGTATTAGTTTTCAGGTTGCTAAGATTCTGAAGCGATTCCAATTCCAAGTGGTATTTTCTCCTATTAATAAACTTTCTTTCTCTTCTCTTAAAGATTCTATTCATCCTCTTAATTGTTGTGGGATCTATAAAATTGTTTGCAATTGCGGACTCGGATACATCGGACAGACCCGCCGTTCTTTGAAATTTCGGTTAAAAGAACATCAAAGCTATGTGAGGAAACAACAGCTGAATAAATCCAGTATTGCCGAGCACTGTTGGGAATCGAATCACTCTTGATTTTAACTCTTATCAAATTATCCAAAAGTGCCCCAATTTGCTGGATCTTGATTTTTGGGAATCTTTCCACATCCTGAGGAACCGTTCTAAATTAGTTAATGATCTTACTGCAATTCCCTATTTTTCTTCTGTGTGGACTCCTTTGTTAAATTTGGTTTAGGTGGACTCCTTTGTTAAATTTGGTTTAGTTTTTCTATTATTTTTATGTAAACGTCGTACGTTTCTTACTTTTATTTTTTTCATTTTTTGCTTTCTTATTTCGTTTTGTGAGTAACTAACTCCAATATGTTTATCCTTCACTTTGTTTTTTCCTGCATTTCTCCATTTTATACATTGCTTCCATACATAGTTTTTCCCGCTGGTAAATTTATTGCTAATTTATTCAGAGTGGTTTCATTTTTGGACTTTTTGCATTGTTTATGGGTTTTCTTGGAAAATTTATTACTTAACGGTTTTTTCCTGATGGAATTATATAATAAATTTTGCCTCCTAGGTGTCATTTTATCTTTTTTGTTTTGTTTAATTTCTATTTTTTGATATTTATACTATCTCCTGTTCTACCGTGTTGCTTTTCTCGGATGACTTTTCATCCAGAAGCTCACACTTCTTTGCATTGAAAAAGGTGTTCCTTGTAACACCAAAACACGTGTCTGCAATTGTTTGCAATTTTTGTGATTTATTGACGTTGGATTACTGATTTTTTGAATATATGTACTTAGTTTTATGTAAATAAATGAATGATAAACACAATATATGTTTTTGTTATTGTGTGCAAGATGTGTACAATTATGTATAATATTTATGCTGATCATTCAAATTTTCCCCTTCGTAAATCATTAGTATGTTATTTTTAAATCTAAGTTAATGATTTAAAATAGACAAGGATAATTTTAGAGCATAATGAACAATTGTATTTTTTACTTCTGGTTTTTACACTGGAACATTAGGAGAGTTTTTTTTTAGTTTGAATTAGTTTTGGGAATATTTTATGCTTTTACGTCGCAGAGGAGTCGTTAGTAGTCCAGAGACCGCAGTCTCTGGATGTCATAACTGGGCTGTCGGTATATTGTATGTAGTTTTGCCTCAGTCCAGGCTCAAGGGCGGTAACGTGCTGCTTAATTCAGTAAATGAGTTTTTTTTTTCATGTTTTTGGTGATTTATTTCAAAAGAAAACGAATAATATTTAGTTTTCATCGGTTATTTGTGCAACCATTTTTGATATACATCCTGATCTTTCACTAAGATTGGAACTGTTGAAATTCATATATGGTTGAGGAAAACCTAACCCGGCAGTATTGCGAAGACTTCTCTGATCCTAACCACAGCATTACGACGCTGCCATGTTAGGTTTGCCTCAGCTGTAGAAGAAAAAGCATTCCACGACTTTGCTGTGCATTTGATGCTGAACAAATATTTCGGAATAATTTCTTTTTTTAATGTCGCTACTAAAACGTCGCCGCTAGAAAAACGTAAGCTTACGTATATATGTTACAAGCTGCTAAATTTACAATATTTACACTGTTACTGTGAGGACAAATATAGTATTAATTCCAATCTATCATTAACTCGAGAGAGATAGCGCATCTTAACAGTGACAAAAGAGATCGCGCGGGGAGACTGAGTTACCCCAATCAGTTTCATCTTTAGTTTTCTATAAATCATCGTTTTCTATCTTTTCATAATCTGCAAGTTTACGTTTGCACGCCAGTATTCAGAGCGCAAAGCAATATAACTGCAAAAAGAGAGCTATAGAACGCAAAACTACGCTGCTTAGAATTAGACATTTCGAAGCAGTAACAGTCGCGTGGGGGGAGTGAGTTACACCATTAACACGTGAATTCCAAGAAATTATTGCTTCACGCGCAGAAAAAAAGAGAAACAAAATTAGCACTTCACCTACCAAGGGGACTGTTAGGTAGGAGGATGTGTTGTGAGGCTCTGAGAAGTTGAGCTCCGAATCTGAAAATTTTACCTCTGTTTCAGTAAATAGGGAGAGGTAATTGGCGCTAAGTTGAGTTTAGAAACTTTCTTAGTAGCTTTTCATGTACAGATGGGAGACAAAATAATATGAACACCTATGAAAAAGTATGCCGTATTTCACACCTATAGTACAGCCACGCCACCTGCAACAGAAGTCTGCCACCTGGTGAGCGTGAAGAGGAACCTATCAGTGTCTCAACAGTAGTCACAAATGTTGCGTGCTTGGTTCTAAATTTCTGTAATAAGTTGAGATGTCAGACCTTACAGAGTTCCAAAGAGGAATGATTGTTGGGGCGCGTTTAAGTCGAGCATCGGTTACGGAAACAGCAAAGCTTTTGGGGTGTGTAAGAGGTACAGTGTGAGAGGTTATGACAGCATACACGAAAGAAGGTAAGACGACGTCTTCAAAGCACCACAGTGGCCGAAAGTCAAAGTTTGCTGATAGGGATAGAAGAGCTTTGAAGCGCATAGTAGCCCGAAAGCGCAAGCAATCCTTATCCGAAATAACATCTGAAATGAACAGCTCTCTCCAGGACCCCGTTTCAACAAAAACTGTCAAAAGGGAACTTCATGCTGCTAACATTTATGGCAGAGTGGCAATTCGAAAACCCTTGGTGACAGCAACTAATGCTTTCAAGCGACGCCAATGGTGCAGAGACCACAAAGTTTGGTCCCCACAGATGTGGCAACAGGTAATATGGTCAGATGAATCATCATTTACCCTATTTCAGACTACCGGGCGCGTTTATGTCTGGCGAACGCCCTCAGAAGCCTTTAATCCTGAATGCCTCTTGCCGACTGTGAAGCATGGGGGTGGAACAATTATGGTATGGGGTGCGATATCTTGGCGTGGTCTTGGGTCACCTGTTATTCTGCATGAGCGTGTCAAATCTAATCACTATCTGAGCATTCTAGAGGATCATGTCCATCCGTTTGTCCAGACTGTTCCCTGGAGAGTGACCGCTCTTTTAAGACGACAACGCCCCCGTACACACTGCCAGATGTGTCCAAGAATGGTTCGAAGAGCATGACAGTGAAGTTGAACATCTCGCCTGGCCCCCTCAGTCTCCGGACTTAAATATTATTGAACATTTATGGGGATATTTAGAGTTCAAACTTCGTTCCCGATTTCCACCTCCATCCGGACTTTCGGAATTAGAGACCATTCTGCAGGAGGAATGACTTAATATTCCTTTAAATGTTGTCCATGACCTTTATGCATTTATCCCCCGTCGCATTCAATCTGTTCTTCAATCAAAGGGTGGTCCAACCCCCTATTAATAAAGATTTTTCCTTATTTCACAGGTGTTCATATTGTTTTGTCCCCCACCTGTACATTCCAACTAAAATCCGAGCCAATAACGCGTCTATTTTTCACACTAAACTCCCCTAAAACAGGTAAACATTGTCAAGGTCACAGCTCAACTAACCAGAGCTGCGCTATACTGAAAGGGTGATTGACTACAGATAAATATTTATCCTGCGACAGGTGTTTGGGAGAGAATGGGGTGACTGTGTGCCCCGCTCGACCTCTCTCGGGTTAAGATAATTAACTCAAAAGGACCATCATAAGGACACCACCAAAAGGAGTCATATTGCAAAACGAGGAGAATTTTTTCAACTAATATTTTTGCGCGAGTTGTAATCTTAAGACTTCAAGCTTAGAGCTAAGGAGTATGCGTTTCTGTTGTTCTGAATAGACTGGTATTCATCAGTATTAAAATCAACCGTTTCCTTTTCTGCTTTAGGCCTTGTGATGCAAGCTTTTGACTTCTTCAGCAACACTTCTCACTTGCCCTTGGAAATCCTAGACATGGCTTACGACCCGACAGAAGACATTACCCTACCCAATGACACAGGCAACAACTCTTCCCCGTGCACCAATGACTATTGTGTTTCAGATGAGGACTATCTGGCAATGATCGAGGACTACATATTCCCCACCCCTTATGAGTGGATACTTATAACAATGCACTTGACGGTCTTCTTGGTGGGCCTGGTTGGAAATGCGTTGGTTTGTGTCTCTGTATATCGCAACCATAGTATGAGAACCGTCACCAATTATTTCATCGTTAACCTGGCTTTTGCTGATTTCTTGGTCATCCTTGTATGCTTACCACCGACGGTGCTTTGGGATGTGACAGAAACGTGGTTTTTTGGTAGCGTAACCTGTAAGCTTGTTCTATATTTACAAGTAAGCTTTGTTTTTTTCAACATTATTTTTCTTTAAAATATGTTTTCAAATGTAGTTATGATGATTACATATGATATTTTATAGTGTTATATTATTAACTAGTGGTACCGCACGGCTTTGCCCGTAATAGAAAATTAAAAGGTCATTTGATTCGCCTGGATATTTATAATTAATGGATGATGAATTTCTCGCCAATATCCTATGTTCACTTGCTCGTCTATGTTATGGTGATTTGCTCGTCCATGTAATGGTAATTTACTTGTCCATGTTATGATAATTTCCTCGGTGCAGAGGAATTTAAATCCACCAATGGCGTTAAAAATAAAATGATAGAAAAAGAACAAAATCGAATTCTCAAAAAATCGCTCTGAGGCGCACACCACCATTCTACAAACTAATTTTGTGAAAAAGTTCATGAAAATTGGTCGAACGGTCTGGGAGCTATGCGCGTCACAGAGATCCAGACATCTAGACAGAGGTCCAGACTTTCAGTTTTATTGTTATCAAAGATGATATGAGCCATCATAACAACTGGAAGAACTATGTAAGTATCGATGAAGAAGTTGTGCTTATTCTACAGCACGAAATTTAGTTTGAACAGAAGTGATTTTTAGATTAAGTTGAATGTTAATAAACTTTATATGGGGGAAAAGTGCACAGTTGATCACGGAAACTGTAAGCATTGCCTGTTAACTTTGCGTTACATTAAATATATTTTAGTATATTCAATTTTTTTTTAAAAACCTGCTAGAAGACTCAGTGCTGCCCTTTCCTTGAAATACATTTTCTACTCTTTATTTATTTAAAAAAAAAAAAAAAAAAAAAAACGTTGGCAACATTGTACACTGCTAATTGTATCAATCAGTAATTCTGAAGCAATGTTGGAAAGCTATTTTTTAAAGTGGATGAAAAATGATTTAGCTACATTTTTATATTTTATAAAACATTATAAATAATAGGCAAATGAAATGAAACAAAAAATTCCAGATTCCCAAATATATATTAACCTTTAAAAAGATGTATGCAAACAATTGTTAAAAAATCATTTCGTTTAATCAAAAACAGAGGCTGAATCTTTCAGTCAAGATGGAACTTATGCATGATGCGTGTTCAGACACATTACACACAAGAAAGCAACGAGTTTTAACTGTTCTATAAAAATGGCTATTAAACATTTTTTATGATTGAAATTATTACACATGGAGCAATTTAGGACCAACTTCTTTAAGTACAGCAAACTAATTTTATGATCAGTGAAAGTCATAATTTTTAATCGAAGTATGACATTTTTAGCAATAAAACCAGAATAACGTTAGCTTTTATTTTAGTCTTGATTACATCTTTATCATAGGCCCGCATTTATTTATCTTATATTGAAAATAAAGTTATATATAATTTACAACATCAAACTCATGTGTTTCTGTATTATGCCTACTACTTCAAGGGTGTCAAAATGTCTTTCAAACGATTTTTTTCTTCTCGTTTTGATGACTTATCGAACAAATAATTATTCGATACATTCTAAAATTTATTGGTATAAAAAAAAACAACATTTTAACATTTAAAAAAAGTAACACCACACACACACACAGATTATATATATATATATATATCTTCTTCAGTCTTAATTAATGCTAAAATCATTAATAGAGGGTTCTTTCTTTTATTCAAAAACCAAGTGGTTTAATAAAAATGAATACTTATTAGGTTAAAAAGAAGAATAAAATTGAAAAACATAAATGACTTTAAAATATTTTTTAGAAAGTTTGCATGCTCAATAAAAAAAGAAAAAAAAACATTAAAATAAATGAGCCAACAAAATTTTTTGAATTTTGTCATTCTAATCTCAAACAAGTCCCCCCAGCGGTGTGCCCAGTAAAATACTTTGTTTAACGGTTTTTTGTTCATAAATGAAATTTTATTTTAGTTTGTCTTTTAAATAGTAATTTATCTTTAGACAGTTTTTAAATTTTTTCTACAGTACCGTTATAGTTACGAAGTGACTTGTATTTAAATTTGTGTTTATTACTCTCATAGATTTCCCTTTCCTCGTACTACTGTATATCTTCTATTTGTTGTTGCGCTTGGAAGTAACATTTCTCCCGAGAGTGCAATTCCCTCTTCTCTCGCTAAGAATCTCTGATTTATGATTTTATTCAGCACGGAGCATTAGGGGATATTTAAGTTCGACATAATAAAGTATCAACAGTTTAAATATGTAACAGTAATACTATTTGTTTAGTTTCTTTAATTCGTGAAGTTATTTGCTGCTTCAAGAATACTCGGCTTCAAATCTGTTGAATTGCCCATCCAAAAGTAGAAGATTTTTTAAGTGCCTGAAGTGACTCAGGACCCGCTTGAGTTCCCACAGGTTAAAAAAAGAATATTTTCATGCATTACGGTTCTTTAAAAGGTTATCGTTTTAAAATTATGCAGCACAAAGTAAATTGTTTGCTATATGTAAATGGAAAATAAAAAGATTCTTCTTTAAGTGTTTTTCCTACTATGACTTAGATGAAAAAAAAGTTGATTATTTTATTGCAACACTAGTTGCGTTTCCCGGCGTTTAACGGTTTACCTAAAAGTTCGGTTTGTCAAGCATGTTCAACAATCATACTTCTAGAAAAGACAAAAAACAAGTGTAAAATGTCCCGTCCACGTGTAGAAAATAGCAGTTTCAAGACTCAAAATTTCCATTTCGACCACTTTGGATTTTTACCCCCTCTCCCGTCATGTGAACCCCTGAGTATCGAATTATTTCTGGGCCGAATTCGGCAAAGATCCGACGTTAACTGTGGATTTATAAAAGAAACATACACACCCACCCACATACACCCATTTTTATATAGATCGGTCGATAAGACCTGATTATTGAATAGGCCATCTAGATCGTGGCCTATGGCCCCCAAGTATCAAAAAAGGTTTTAGCCAATGACCAAAGTTCTAAAGGGTTGGCTGCAAAGAACACCTAAAAAAGCGTTTTGTCTAAGGCATCCTTTTTATATGATAATCGGGCCATGAACATAGCTACTGAGAATGAGTTTTTATTCATAAAAAAAAATTAATAATATTTTTGCTAGTAACCATAGGCGGTAATGTTGTTGCTGTGACTAATGAAAAGGGTAGCTGCAAAGCAGTAATCTAGTTGTTGACTCAACGGTGGTTGAATTATTTCGTTGATTGGTATACCCCCAGTTTCGCCCGCACAAAGTCCCCCCCCCCCCCGTTTTTTCATTTTCAATCATACCTTCAGATGTATTGAAGGGTTGAGGAACTTTTAAATGTCATCGAAACTGGGGGGTAAACTTGTTGATTACCTATACGCAGTACTAGCTCACATTTCAAATGTTAACCATAGACACTCAAGAGGTTTCCAACCAATGATTTTTTTTATCATAATAGGGCAGACTAACTAGTAAATTAACACTTAAAACCGAAATTTCCTTTCCAACATTTCATAGAACAAAGACATCTATATCGTTTGGCATAAGACAGCAGAAAATTTTTTAGTTGTGTATGTGTACGTTTATGAACGTTTAGTTATGTATGTATTTTTTTTTTTTTTTTTCAAAAAGGGAACTTTTATGGTTCTGCATCAGGTGTTTTTTTTTCATACGTACATACGGACGTCACGAGAAAAGTCGTTGTAATTAACTCGGGGAATATCAAAATGGATTCTTCGGGTTTTTATACGTTCTTAGGCACTTTTCCGCGTGTGGTCGGGTTGGAAAAAAACTCAATATTAATTCGGGGGTGAGCAAAATGGAAGTTAAGGGCGAATTTTGAGTGAACATTTTTTCACGAATACAGAACTTCCTTTTTTGTAAAAGGAAGTAAAAACGTGTTCGCTACAATCGTTCGCCAAGTAAGACAACTTTTTGTCTTGACTTCTGTGTTATCAAACGAAATTCGTTTCGTAGAGGAGAATGCATTTTAGCGTGACATTTCTCTTTTCAAAAGAAAATTTTGAACTTATATAAAATTGAATTTCTCATTCCTTCTGATGGGCTTGTGGATTCGAAAAAAAATTATTTAAGAAAGAAAAGAGTACACAAAATGCGATTTCCGGTTTCAGTTCAAAGATCTATTTTAGGAGAGTTGATGGTTTCGAAAAAAGACAGAGAAGCTGAAGGAATGATTACTTTTCACAGATAAACAAAACTCAATTTTAAAGAAATTCGCACAAGAAAACATTCTCTGGAAAGAGTCACAGCAAGTTCTTTTATTTAACGACAAAGCCAAACAATGATCAATACTTCTTCATTCTCATTTTATTTCACATTTTCTTTCGTTTTACATTTGTAAACATAAAAGTGAGAAAGGAAATTTGTGTAGGTGGATCGATACATAAGAAAACTTTTGACACAGTTCCAAGAATTTAAAAGAAAAGTTTCTTTATAAGAAATGCATTAGAAAGGACTCAATTGAAAAAATAAATAAATATAGAGGTGAAGTTTAATGCGTTAGTAAATAGAAATTGTTAAATGAAAAAAAAAAAACTTCAACTTCGCCGTTAAAGACCAAAATATTTATTTTTGCTTTGAAAGTAGTTCTTTTGTAGAGAAATTCTCTCTGCGTCCCCCAAAAAGGGAACTATTTACCAGATAGGAGAAAATAAAGCTTGAATAATGAAAAAAGATTTTTTTTAAACTTTGAGTTATGGTTTCACAAAACATTTTTTTAAAAATATAATTCAGATGTAATCGATTTTATATGTCATAGGAACAGATATTGATACCTGTAAATCCATTAATTTCAAAATAAATATTCTTAAAATCGTTTAATTATTTTTTTTTTGGGTGGGGTGTGTTTTTTGATAAAATTTAAGTTGTAATAAAATTGCAATGTTTGTACAAAGAAACGATTCGGTAACGAATATGTTTAATCACGGGGCTTTGGTAGTTTCATTCGTAATTCGCAACTCCAATAAACTATAGGGGGCGCTGCAGCCACTGTCTAATGGCGAATGAAAAATATAAAACAAACAAATGCCGTAACTTATAACTTGCTTTGACGCTTAGTGAATGACAGTAATTTTTCATCGTGTTTGTGGGAAGATTTCTTGGCTATTCTTCTGAAATTACATCACAACGCAAACAGTCTGAAGCCTGTAATTTGCCCCAAAGAAAACACGGGGACTGGAATGTTTTACCTTTTTCTTTAGTATTGTTGTTAATCACTGCAAGGTAGCGTATTCGAGCTCTGGAATTGCGAATTAGCTTCATTTGTTTGTTTCGGTAAATGCAGTACTGTCTGACCACGGATTGTATGGAAAGACAAACATCCGTTTTACAGCCGGAAATGGACAAATCTATTTTTTTTTTTTTTAAGTGTCAGCATTTGCAGAAGCAGAGTCTCATTCAAATGAGCGGAATACGCTCATCAACTTTTCCCCCTTATTCACATAGATTCGTCTTATCTGGACGTTTGAAAAATCCATGCAATCCGTGGTTGGACAGTATTAATTTGTAGAATTTTGAGACTATTAAATTCAAGGCTGAACTCAAGCCAGGTAAGAATTGGCAATTTTAACCAACATGCCAGTTCAGAATAAAGATGTTTAAGTCAAATAATACCAAAGATATGCCTTAACTTAGTTATTTATGACAATAATTAATCAGGAAAAAACGAGGCCATTTATTGCATTCAATTTATCAAAGAAACTTTTCTTCTATATTCTGTCAGAAAGTCAAGATTCTTCTCAAAAATCTTTACCTCCAGAATAAATAATCTATAATAATTTTTTTAGTACAGTTGACTTCCATTACTACGCTGCGCAATGTCTCCAGCTATTGTTTTTTCTTGCTTTCGTTAGATAAAAAATAAATAAATAAAAAGATAAAGCAATAATAAGTTCAAATATCTTCATTGAAGTGTCCCATAAAAAGATCGCGCATAATGGCATTACGATCCAATTAATAAAAATATGTTTGGAAAGAATTGATATCGAAACCAAGAATTGATTGTTAAGAGGAAAATTGATGTGATTTTCATTTACTTTCTCCTAAATTAAATGGAAGCGAAAATAATGTAATTCGGCATTCACACCAGCAGGTGCTAAATTGGTTTCCAAATTAAATTTCTTCCCGTCTTACGATGCTGAATTTTTCGTTAAAACCAATACTTTGCTAATGTGAGATCGCTAATTTCGGAGCCTGATTAGTAATGCCGAGAATAAGTTTGAAGCTTGGGGGTAAGTGGAAAAGAATGCGTTAATAGGATTCTGGGAAAAATAGAATGAGATATGTGTGGAGACAAACTTTGTTCAAAATAATTTACAATAAACTCTCTATTTGTGTGTGTATTAGAATCTTCATTTTTGTGACGTCGCGTCGTTTTGAAAATATATCGTAAACTTAAAACTAATGTTATACAATGTTGCTTTTTAATTCTTTTATCTTGCTCTTAATACTGCGAGCACTGGAAGAGCATGCCCAGTCGTACGCATGCTCATACTTATTTTATTCAATCCTTTACGATTCTTAACCACCGATTACAGTTGGTCAAAGATGGCAAAAAATAAGTCTTGAATATTTCCAATCTTTTTGTTGTGTATAGTGGGGAAACTGTTGCATCGATCTGTAAGCCATATCAAGTCAGGGTCAAATTTAGTTGCATGAGTCCAAAAGGCTGACCGGAAATCTGATACACCCTTTCTCCTCAGAAACTAAAGCAAATATTCCTTGAGTTTGAAAACCAATTTTAAGTTTTCATAAACAGTGTTCTTAAAATTAAAAAATCAAGCGGATAAAGAAGTTGACTTTTGATATTATTTCATTTACTTTTACATTTACTTATTGATGATGAGGTATTCAAGTATTCAGTTTAAAATTAAATACAGACGTTTCTTTTATGAAATGGATGAAAACATATATTACTTAAGAAAGTAATATTTGTTTTAATATATTTTATATTTTTGAAAAAGGAAAAGATATCATAGCGAAAAAGAATCTGCTAAATTGCTTTCAAAGGTATTAATGTTCCTATAATATAATATACCAAGCAGCTCGGTTATCACATCCAGAGACTGCAGTTTCTTTCTAATTAGAACTCATCAGTCTGGATTAGTGAATAACAGAGCTGGAGACCGATTTCATCTCTTTGAAGCTGAGAGTGTCAACAAACTGGTTGGTGAAGTAAATTTATCTAACCAGCAAATTCCCGCAGCATGGTGCAGTGCGACTAGTGAATTGAAGGCGAAGCTTGGGTATTTAGCAGTAAATTACCACTCCTAAGCCAGGACTAAGGCAGAACTTCACGCAATATACCAGACAGCCCGGTTATAACATCCAAGACTGCAGTTTTGTCCTTATTATGCTATGCAGTATTGGATGTGACAAGCGGGCTGTCTGCTACATTGCATGCTTTTAGCCCCTGCCTTAAACCTGGCTTAAGCGCAGTAACTTAAAATACCCAAGCTTTGCTTTCGATTTACGAGTCGAACCGTATCATTCTGCGGACACTCGCTGGTGAGGTAAAATTACTTTATCCACCAGTTTGTTGGCACGCTCAGCTTCAATGAGTAGACACCTGCCTGCGACTCGGTTATCCATCAAACCAGACCGATAAGTTAAGGCTGTCTGGTTTATTGCATGCAGTTGTGCCTTAGCCCCGGCTTAGGAGCTTTAACTTACTGCTAAAAACAAATAATGTGTTAAAGCAAAATTTTCACTCACCTAGAGCTTAGTTGTTGCATGCAGCTGCCTACTTGGTACTCCCGGCTAAGCAGCACATGTGTATAGTGTATACTTCGGTGTATAGTGTTCGAAAAATAAACCTGTGTAAGTCATGGTAAGAATAAGGCCCGTGTAATAAGCAATTACGCCACGATGTGATGCCACAAGAGGTCACTGTGATGCCCCAAAAAATTTTTTATTCGTCAAGTTTTGTGAACAATTCGAAATATTTGAATTCAATACGAGGGCAAATCAAAAAGTCTTTGCGCCTATTTTTTACCTGCCAAAAAAAGATACCTACAGGTATTTACAAATATACGCAGTAAACTATGTCACTAACACTATTTCTCCACATAGTCACCACACCGGTTCAGACATTTGTCCCATCGCGGGACTAAGTTAGAGATCCCCCTGTGGCAGAACTCTTCCGGCTGCCTGTGGAACCATGCACCTTTGGACCGCGTTCATAGCTTCTTCGTCACATTTGAATCTCTGTTCTGCCAGAAACTTCTTCAGTGGAGGGAATGTCACTAGGACAAGGTCTGAACTGTAGGTGCATTTCCCTGTGAATTGCTATGGGCTTTTGTCCCTTGCTCCGTACAAAATGAATAACACTTCGCTGCTCATAAGCAGTGGACGTCTGAAGAACAACCGTCATCTTAAATGACTGATAGCAGCTCCGCTCTTCCGAGCAAAAAGCAGATACGGCTGGTACGGTTCAAGGAACAGTCACTGTTGAGATGTATATGTTTGCTTTGTATTCACAGACGTATTTTGGCTTTAAAAAATTGGCGCAAAGACTTTTTGATTTGCCCTCGTATTTTAATTCTTCTTTAAAAAAATAGAATTATTTTATAGTAACACTTGATATTCCTTCGCATTAGTGCCTGAACATACAAGATATGTGTGCATCCTTGTATTTTATCATTCGATAAAATTCGAAATTTCAATCGGTAAATTGAGAATTTCTTCCCTTCCAAAAATTTTATTTCAAGGTACCTATGGAAATAGGAATTGATGCTTTCATTTCTCTTTCAGGAAGTTTTTAGATATTTCTTAGTATTTAAAGGAGCACATGTGCTTATCTACATTTTCAAATTGGATTAGTTACTTAAACATGTTATTAAAAGCAATACCGAACTGCGACTCAAATCAGTCATCGCATAGTAGTTTCAGTCTTTTATTCTCGATTCAAAAGCAATAAATAACTCAATCGAAAGACGATGAGAAGTAATCTTTCGAAGTTCCCAAGTAGTGCTTGAACAATACTATCTCTAGAATGGGCTTTGTATTAAAACGATTCAATTCCCTGGTTCGATTTTATTCCTATTTTCGTTTACTGGAAATTGGAAAACTCCCTTTCAATGTAGAGGATTGTCTTGGGCAAATGATCTGTTTTAGTTCCAATAATCAGTGACATTTATTATCAGTTTATACATTGTCAATTCTAGCCAATCCTCGCTAACTCAAACTATTTTGATATCTTTAACATTCAACAGAGATTTTCAAAATTTAGCTTACTTGCTCAATTACTTAACTATCTGAGAGAAAATATTAGTTCATTTAAAATAACTCTCACTCCTAAAATGTAGAAAATAGGCACATGACAATATTTTTTGGAGGTAGTGCGGTAGTGTATTTTTAAACGAGCTGATGTGTGCATCCCATGACTTCCTTTTACTCCAATTTAATGTCATTTTCCCATTATTGGCAATTTTAATATGATTCAATAGTTTACTCTCTAAATATCACCAACAATGACCTAATTAAAACCAGATTAAAAAAAAAAAATTGCCAAATTTGTCGCCAAGATGTCGACAAAACTTGGCGACCAAAAGACTGGCGATATATCGCCAAGTGTCCACCAAATTATAACACCACTTGAGTATCGAAATTATCAATGATTTCCCCCCAAAAAGGTGCAAAAGACCCCTTTAGAAACACCGGAATGCAACCAAAAGGGGAGATGCACATCTAGACCCCACTAGGAGTCTACGTACCAAATTTCAACATTATTGGACATACCGTTCTTGAGTTATGCGACATACAAACGCACATACATACGTACAAGTAGAAAACTCGTTGTAATTAGCTCGGGAATCGTCAAAATGGATCGCGTGTCTATACGTTCTTAGGCACTTATCCACATGTGGTCGAGTCGAAAAAACAACTCAACATTTTTCCGGAGGTGAACAAAATGGAAATTAAAGTCGGTTTTTGAGTGACATTTTTTTCGCGAATACGATACTTCTTTTTTTGTAAACGGAAGTAAAAAGTATTGACTCTCTCTCGTTTACGATTTTGTTTTTTCATCGTATCGAAAACACAACAGTCGTAATTAATCTCAAAGTAAAATATTCTGTTTTTGAAGAAATTCTGCATTTCTATATATAGGTATGCACTGTAAACAATTAAACTTAGTGAAATGTTTCTTTATTCGTTTCCGCTTTGTTACCGCGTAAGATGATTCGATGAGGGAACTGAAACATCCCTTTTCCATTTGATTGTAATTTCTCCTGAAACCTCGTTGTTCCAAGTTTTCTCCCTTAGCGGTTTTGTTTTTGGTATAAAAAATTTGTCTTCCAAACCATTCATGTATGCATTTTATAACGATTGTTTTAGAAAATCAAGTGTTCAGAAATGATCGTAATGTACAAAAATGTTCACGTTCCAAGATTTCTTTAAAAAATTCTTTTATTTATTCATAAGTAAGCAAACTATTCTTTCAAAGGCAAATAATTAAGGCAAGAAACGAATATCTTGTAAATGTTTAAAAAAGCCATAATGTCTTGATTTATAGATGAAAATCCATTTTAGAAATAGTAATGCATAATACGGTTTCATATAATGGCTACTTTTTCTTTTTTTCTCACCTTGTTCTGCTGGAAACATTTTAACATGGCCCGGCATTTTAAAATGTTTCCAGCAGGAAGGTACGTATCTGCAGAATGAATAGTAGGAAAACAACGAAAAACGCGGATAAATTTTTGTAAATACTACATAGCTTTTTCAAAGCTATCGGGATACAATTGCCCCCATGTGGCCCCCGTATATTATCGGTTTATTACTTTTTTCCCTTAAAAGTTCGAATCATTCTTGCATTTATAAAATATATCTTCTATTGGATGTTCTAAAAATAACGATCCATTTTCATGATCGGCTTGTTTAATGAAAAATTCGTGCATAGAAATAAAAACGAAAATACATAGGAATTTAATAAAGTTCAGCCTGTCAATCCTACATTTCAACGCACAAAGACCAACGTTCCGGCATTGAACGAAGCACATCCTGTAGTTATTCTGCTGACTTCTTCCTCAATCCCTGCACGCAGCTGATGTAGATTTGTGACTTCAACCTTGCACACAAAGGATTGTATGTAACCAAAAGAAAAAAAGTCAAGAAGTGTTAGATTAAGTGGGCTCGTTAGAGTGGAGGCTGTTTTCTGTACTTTCGCTCTGCTACAGTGGAATCATCTCTTCAAATGTTTTACCGCACAGTTTACAGGGAAATTAAGGCTACTGTTTTTACTAAGAAGAGCATTTTTTCAATCACTTGTGAAAAAAAATCAATGCAGTATTGTTTTCACTGAAATGGATCGATATCTTTGGAACATCTTATGTTTTATTTGAAAATGGAATTTCCGAGTTCATTTATCTTATTAGCATTATTTTTTTACTTGCGTTTCTCAATAACATCTGTAAGATGCTTCATTGTCCTTATTTGTTCCATAAAAGATTCTCGGCAGCCGATTCATCGATAGAATCATCTTTATAGTTTTCATCCATTTAAGGCAATCTTGATCTTTGTTAAGCTGTGGGATTTTTGTTCGGGTCCATTAGCAGATGCCGACAAAAGAAACAGCTATGTGTTATAACAGCATGCTTGGAGAGCTTAGGGGGGAAATTCTTTGTTTGTTTCTTTGGAGGATTTCCGATTTTTTCGCACTTACGGACAAATATTTTTTGGAAACAATAAACGCAAAGCCTTTATGTCAGAAAGAAATATTTTTATCTACTAAGTTTCATAGCATGCATGTTCTCTGTCCAGTCTTGCAAAAGTAAGAAGACGAGCTGCAACGTATATTGTTTGTTTATACGCTTGGATTATATCTGTACTAAGTTTTAAAAAATCCAGCAAAAATGGTAGCATATCTCAAAAAAGGATATTGGAGAAAATCTAGGTTTTGCGCAGTATTCTTTATATATTAACTAGGAGTACCCTCACGGCTCTGCTCGTGCTATAAAACTAAATAAAAAAACTCTTAGAGCAAGTGTAAATTTCTCTTTCCACTCCGAAATAAAAAGAAAGATCCTGTTTCGTTAGTTAAAATGTGCACATATAATTTTGTCTGAGCTCCAAACATAGTCCATAAAGTAATTTTAAGAAAAATCCTGATATAAAGATTACACCTGTCCGTCAAAATTCTCTCGAAAGAATTTTTTTTTCATTAATTTATTGGAATGATTTTGTAAACTATATCACTCACTACGCCTCATTCATTATGCGTTGGGGGCCTTCGTGGCTTTGTCGTAGAAACTTCGCTTCCAATGCCGGTAAACGTGGGTCCGATAACCTCGGATGCTCTGAGTGGTGTATTTCCTTTCTTTACGCTGAAAATCTTTTTCATGTCTATGTGTGAATAAATAAAAAAGTCCAAAATCTCGAGGCAATGGCCCTCGATCCTTCCATGGTTTTTAACCATGGATACGTAAACAACAACAGTAATGTCATATAAACTAAAGGCAACAATTTTTAATTTAATTAAAAATATCGTCTTCTTTATAGCAATGAATGGACTTTAAAAGCCACTCCACCGCAGTTATTCCGTCAAAACGCATAAACTTGAATTTTGTCAACCTAGTGCATGAAAAATTATTTAAATTACAGTTTTTTATTGTTACTTCTCTATCACGAAAGTATTCGTCAGTTAAAAGATTTAATTAAAATACACAATGTCACAAAAATATCCAAAACGTCCAAAAACTTGGTTCAGAAAAGTGTCATTTCATCACGGAGCAGAAAATAGCACAAACATTGAGGAAAAAAGAATAGAATTTTTTTTCTCTGTCTCGTTTTTCATATTTTAACAGTGAAGTGCAGAGAAAAAAGAAGACAGCTGAAATGAAAATAATTTCACTGTAATCGCTTAAACCTTTAAAAAAAAAAAAAAACTGTCTTTCCGTTACACATGAAATTGCTCTGAACTAAACGGCATTATTTTATCTATTGTAATTAAAATAGCAGGGTGTGGACATTTCCGTACGCTATGGATCGCTGTAAAAAAAAAATCCCAGCAAAACATAAATGTGAAAAGGAGCCAAGTTTGATCAAAGTGAGACCCTGGGTAGACGGTGTCACCGATAAAATAATTCAGATCTAAACGGGTACCAAGTCCCATAGCTGTTCCTCAGAAGTTGGATTGTAACGTGTTTTCCAATTCATTCAGAAAACAATTTTTTTTATTTTCTTTGATTCCGGATTTTAAACTTGCGGCAAGTTTTGGTCGTCAAAAAACAATTTTCAAAACATGTGCCCACTCCAATTATACAGTAACTTGCCAAGTTTAAATCCGGGATGAAAGAAAGTAAAAAAACGTTTTCAAAATAAATTGAAAGAACACCGGACAGTCCAATTTCCATGAGGAACTGCTATGGAACTTGTTATCCGTTGAGATCTGAATCTTGTCGGTTACACCGTCTACCTAGAACCTCATTTCGATCGAACTTGGCTACTTTTCACATTGATATTTAATTTGGATATCATTAAGTTTTGAAAGCTAAATCATAGTAATGTTCTTCTTTACAATTAAATGTAAAAGCGCGTACAAATACAACTTCCATCACCTCCTGCTGGCACTGGTTTCTTTTCATTAGTAATTTCGAAAATATTTCGATAACTGGGGGTTTGGCGCTGTCGTCAATTATGGGCTATAATCGTTTGCTTCTGTCACTATAAGCAAGGCCATGGCCGAAATACATTAGCTCTTGGTCTTTGGCGTCCACAAATTCGGCGATAATTGGGAAAATTGCTAAGTCTCCTAGTTTTCAAACTCTTCCCACAATTTCTACATTGTCCGGGGGAATTATCTCAACGTAGATCGTAAAATATGCAGAATTGGCGATAACATTTCCCCACTGCTTAATAATTCCGTGGCGCCAAGTTTGTGGACCTTTAAGAAATTAAAATGAAGCGAAGCTAAAAAACGTAACCATGGGAATGCAAAACATCAGCAATTTTAATGGAGATTGGATTTATTCGAACTTTATTTTTAACGGCTTGTAACTTTTTTTCCTTTGGAGATAGAAGGTTATTTTTTCGACCATAGGTAGAGATATTTCTGGAGTAAAAATGTCGCATTTTCCAACGGTGTCAAAAAGAAAACTGTGGGACGATTCCTTCACTTTTTATTGATAAATTTAATGAAGAAAGTATTGCCAAAATTTCAGCTAAGCCTAAAAACGTTCGAGCTAAAAACGCAAATTACTCCCATCATAATGAAGTTAGAGCATTGAAACAAATTGCTTAGAACGCAAAAAAATCTACCCTTTTCAACGATATAAAATATTAATACGTGCAAGTAATTTTTCATCCCTTTTAATAGCCAATAATAGGCAATTTACGTGAAATTTGGGCCTAAATTGAAATAAAAAAAGAACTATTTATCGGATTTTTTTGAACTATAGCCTATGTTACTCAGTAAGAAAGCACCTTTCATATTGTGAAAGAATTTTTCAAATAGGTGCAGGGGTTCCGAAGATTACCTCGAACATATAAACACACAAAAATCCGCCCTCTCTCTTTATAATATTAGTAAAGATAATAGCCAATAATAGGCAATTTACGTGAAATTTGGGCCTAAATTGAAATAAAAAAAGTATTTATCGGATTTTTTTTGAACTATAGCCTATGTTACTCAGTAAGAAAGCACCTTTCATATTGTGAAAGAATTTTTCAAATAGGTGCAGGGGTCCCGAAGATTACCTCGAACATATAAACACACAAAAATCCGCCCTCTCTCTTTATAATATTAGTAAAGATAGGTAAGCCGTTTTCTTTCGGTACCGATTTCTCCTCTGTTTGTGAACTGATTTCCTTCATTCTTTTTTTGTTCGGTAGCTATTGCCGAGTTTTAGTGTCTTCAATAAAAATTTTTGAAATCGAACGCTAATTAAAGGAGTTATTAATGAAAAACTCATTTTCGTCCTAAATGGCCCTTTCTACGCGAACGGATGGTGCAATTTCTTCGAATTTGATATGGTTGGAAAGGTCTTTAAAAAACACTCCTTACGAAAAAATTGTCAGGGCGCCCGAGGTTCAATAACCTAAATCCACTAGAAAAAAAGCTATAAGCGTTTTTTAGTCAGCGAAACTCAAAAATTTTAATTTTATCTCTTTTCCATTGTTGAAATTCATTGTTGGAAGCGTAAAACATTAAGTTTCAATTCATTTTTTAAACCGCTTTTTCTACACGAAAAATGCATTTTAATGCTTCGAGCTTGGTATGGTTGGAAAGCTCTTGAAAAATACTTCAAAAAACGTTTACCCCCCGTTTTACGGCTAAAAAACAGAAAACTGCTACGATGACTAAAACATGAGCTAGAAGCAATTAAAAGTTAGTGAAAATCCATTTTTATTTGCTTTTTCACGCGACATTCTCAGCGTGAAGAAATTGCTGGATAATATTGTGGTGTTGCCATTCCTCGCTTGAGCATAAAGAAATGAAATTCTTGCATTTCTTTTTGTTATTGAGGCTTTTTGGGTAACTACGGGCATTTAAAATATTTTCATTTTGATTATTTTTTCGCGATTTTAATATTTAAATAAATTATTTTCCGGAGTGAGGGACGACTTTCAGTTCCAACTCTCAATAATACCTACATTTGCTATCACCACAAACAGAGCTCAAGGTGAAACTTATGATTAAATTGGCGCATTATTACGACGTCCAGCTCTTTTGCATGGACAATTATATGTTGCCGTGAGTAGAGTTCGTTCCTTTGACTCTGTTGGAAATTTTATATTTAACGGCAAAGATCGTGCCTACTTTTACAAAGAATATTGTTTGTGCAGAAGTTTTATGTATTATGGGATTTTTGCTGCATCATTTCATTCAGAAAGACTTCCATTATTGTGAAATTGGCGAACTTTCAAGGGTGCCCATATAGGGGCAAAGAGGGGGGCTCAAGCCCCCCTCCCCTAGAGATTAGAACTTCCTTGCTTTTAGGACTTTTTTCTTAGGAAAAATGTAAAAACATTTCTTCTCCAGCCATTAACGAATAAGTTATTACATATGTCAAATTTTAATAACTCTAATATCTACTGAAATCGGTTTCTATAGGGAGAATATCCCGCTAAACCATCGGGAAAATATCTGAGCACCCCCTTAAAATTTTCATATGGCCGCCCATGTGAACTTTATCTATTTTGGTACCAATGCCGGGGTGAGAAATATTTTTCTTTTGGATTCGTAAAAAATAAGTAGAGAATGTCTATTTGCAAGAAACTGACTACGAATGAAGTCCCTCTTAAAGGTGGGGTTCATTAAATTGCAACCGTTCGTGACAGGGGGGGTGGAAAAGGAAATGAATGACAAGAGGGACATATACAATGGGGAGAATGGGACATCAAGATTTGTTTTGATAAGAACGTTTATGGGAAAAAAAGTGTGACATGTGACAAAGGGAAGAAGGCGTATGGTGAAGTGTGAAACTCTGCGACGAAGGGATGAGAGATAAAAAAATTTTGAAAAGTGCATTTGTCAGTTTTTGTAAGCCGTAACCGAACCGTAAACAAATCACAAAGACGATTTTTTTTAAATAAAATTGCACTGTTATTGCGACGTTCAGTGTTTTTGAATGGATAATTTTTAATGTAGCAAGTAGGATTCGTCCATTTGACTGTTTAAATTTTTATAATTCTTAAGTCAGAGGTCAAGGCAACTTACTTAATGATGTTAAACTTATTAAAAGAAGTGGTGTTCATGCAGAAGTTTTACATAAAATCCTAGTTTTTCAGGATCATTTCATCCGGGAAGATTTCGATAGTTGGGTAATTGGCGCTCTTTATCTACTGGCATCAAATTTTTGGCACCAATTGAAGCGCGAGAAATGTTTTTTATTTGCATATATAAACAAAGAGTAGGGAAATATGTATTCGATTACCACATACGGTTACCACAAAACAGGGCCTGTCCACGAATGAAGTCCCGCTTTAAGGTGGGGTTCACAAAATAGTAGGGGTTTGTTACAAGGGAGAGGAAATACATGACAAGAGGAGCATACAATGGGGAGAATGTGGCTTAACAAGCCTTTTTTTTAATAGGAACGTTTATGAAAAACAGCGTGACATGTGACAAAGGGAAGAGGAGGTATGGTGAAGTGTGACTCTTTGTGACAAAGGGGGGAGAGGATCGAAAATGTTGAAAAGTGTGACATGAGTTATGCACCGCCCTTAACCATAAACAAATCACAAAGACGACCCTTTTTAAAAATTGTTCTATTATTGCGACGCTTAGTGTTTTTGAATGGACAGTTATATGTTGCCACGAGTAGAGTTCGCTCATTTGATAGTTGGAAATTTATATTTCTAATGACGAAGAAGCAACTTACTCAATAATAGTAGACGTTTCATAAGTAATATTGTTCGCACAGAAGTTTTAAGTTTTACTTATAAACTGAGTTTTGATGCTTCATTTCATGCAGGAAGATTTCGAAAATTAGATAATTGGCGATTTTTATCTATTGGCGTCAAATTTTTTGTTTCCAATGCCAGCGCGAAAAATGATTTTCCTTTGTATATGTAAACAAAGAGTAGGGAAATATTTATTTGGATAGGGCACAAAGCAACATGGTATCTTACATATAATAAAATAAAATGTTTGATCAAAATAAAATTATTCAACTCCTACAATTTGACGACCACACCAATTGCTCAATGGAGTTGTTTCCTTCAGTCAAAAGTACTACTTTTAGTCACTGAAATAGATAGAATAAGCAAATAATAATAACAATAATAATAATAATAATAATAATAATGTTGAGACAGAAAAAAATTTATTTTCCCAACAGTTATTTTTTTTAAAACCTTTTTGAATGTCCGATTTTGGAAATAAATGCACTGTGCGCTAATGGTATCAGTGAGTCATTTCATCACTTTTGATGCCATGTGTAGAAGCGTAAAAAATGAATTTCAATCTGCGCACCAATTAAAATAGCTGTTAAAAAATATTATTTTTTTTTTCAAATTATTTAAAAAATGGTTAAAACTTTTGTTTTTAAGCATGCTTTTTCAAAAAAAAAAAAAACTTAAATTTCGGAAACGACCCCATTCCTGAAATATCCTCTTTCATCCATTTATTTTGAGATTAACAGATAAAAAGCAAAATTGGAATAAATTATTACTGTTTGGTATTGTATGTACGTATAAAAATTGTATGTTTCCAGTTATGCAGTAAACATGAGCAAGAGTAGAAATACAAATGTTGGAAATAGTTAAATTCATACAAGTTTTCTCAAATATTCATTTATGAATATGGTCGAATTTCGACTACTGGGCGAACACTAGTTACTTTTAATTGACTTATTTACAAATACTACAATATGCGTAAAACATTTTTGAGGCTTAGTTCACTGGTATATTTTGTAGTCGAAATTAATATTGTGTGGGTAAAATTTGATTTTTTTCTCTAAAGGGAGTGTTTCTCCTTCCACTACTGTTAGTCACTGAAATTGATTGAATAAGCAAATAATTTTATTTTCCAAATATTTCATTTTTAATTATTTTTTTAAAAATATCAGATTTTTAAACCAAGATGTTTCATCGTGTGACGTCACAAGTGAAGACAATCATCTTGGATCGGAGGGTGTTGTCTTTACTGGCAAAATATCGCCTTTTGGTGATTCTTCACTGCAAGCAACTATTAGCGGAATAAGAATTGTTTGTTAAATAAAATATTTATATTGGCGAAATTTAGCAATGTCCTGAAACTTTGTTCTGGTAACGCTAGGAACTTGTTCATTTGTGACGTCAGCAGCGAAAATGAAAAAGCGACTGAAAGTCTTTTCAGATTATTTTTTAATAGAGAAAATAAGTCAAAATTAAGAAAAAAAAAAAAAAAAAAACTATGTTGACACCAAATAGTTTGGAGTATTTGATGGTTTTAAAAACAGCTGAAGAGGGAAATGGGAACCTTATCATCTATGTAATCGTTTTGGAGTTGCAATGATTTGTTAAATTTGAATAAGCACCTAAGTAGGTAAATTTGATTTTATGATTCCATAAAAAAAAATGCTAGAAGTTGAATTATTGAATAAATATGGTATGATTCTTACATTGCCTCTAAATTTTCCCAGAGTGTCTCCGTCAGCGTATCTGTCTTGACTCTCACGTTCATATCTGTCGACCGTTGGTACGCCATCTGCCATCCTCTCAGCTTCAAGAGTACCGCAGCCAGAGCGAAAACATCCATCCTCATCATCTGGTTACTGTCCACCATCGTCGTTCTACCGGAGGTGGTTGTACTGGACACCAAGAAGCACACTTTACCACTGGAAACAGCCTACTTGACAGACTGTACGTACACCTGGAGCGAGAACAGCACTCGGATATACCAACTGTTCCTCGTCCTCTTCCTGTATGTGTTTCCTTTCCTGCTGATGGCTGTTGCTTACTATCAGATTGCGCGTGTTTTGTGGAATAAGAACATACCAGGATCTTCAGAAACAAATCACCACCCAGCTCGAACAGGTTAATAATTTTTTTTAATTGCTGTAAAATATTTAAAATATGATTAATGCATTTTTGAAACTAAATATAAAAATATATAAGCTAAACCGGAATTAAATTTAAAAAATATATATATTTGTTTTAATATAAAGACTATTTCTAAAAGTTTGGTTTTGTGCTAAAAAGTATGCAATAAAAAAAGTATATGACTTCCTGATTACCTATAAGGTAGACCGATGCACGTTTATGCAGTGCCCTTTTTTCAAAACGAATTATAACTGGAAAGTCAGCAGTCATAACATATTAATGCTGCTCCCTAGCAAATATCCTCACTAGATTTGAGCAACAGTCGAGTTTCTGTCTTACATGCAGGAAGAATAATCTGTTTTCTGCCAAGTCGAGTACATTTTGAGTTGAACGTTTTGAAGCTTATTGTGAATGAAAAAATACTTAGTTAAGAAAGAACAAATATATGAAAATTAG